>NW_021319320.1:441948-454679 GCF_001605985.2 Dendrobium catenatum
AAATTTGTTTTTTAACTATTATGAATTTTAGCAAATCTATAGTATTATAAGTTTTAAAAATTTTGAATAATTACATTAAAGTTGATTACTAGAAACAGTAAAGAACCATATCATGTGGTCCACAGTTCTAGGCTGGTTAAGAAGGGACGGTTGTGATGTCATTTAGGCTTGGCTTGTCATAGTTTTTTTGTCATTGCTTTTTTCATTGTTTTTAATTTTTTTTTATTAAAAATTTACTATAGAAAATAGTTAAAAAACTATATTAAACTAAGCCTTGAAGACAAGGCAATGGACAGTTTAAGTTTCGTTTTAGACATCTTTTTTATTGCTTTATAGGACAATTTTTTACTATAAGAATTTTTACTTGAAAAAATATTTTGTACTAAAAAGATTTTTTAAAAAATAATAAGAAAATCGTCTTAAACTAAGACTTCGTTTGTGACAACTTACTGCATTCTAAAGAAGCTTTCTAGAAACTTTTTGTACTAAAAAGTAGAAGTGTCAATATTTGACACGACCAGAAAACCCGGCCCGAACTAGAAATTTTGGGTTCTGGTTCGGGCTTTCGACCCATTTTAAAAATCGGGTCGGGTTCGGGTTGAATCGGAAACCCTTGAATGACTTGTAATAACTAGCGTTGCATGCGCTGACTGTGCCTGACCGAAACTGCCTTAGTCACGTCTCAAGACCATCTCGCGCCGCATCCCGAGGTGGCGGGGCCAATCCGCGTAATGTCCTTGCTATCCTGCGTCGTTGAACCGTTTGCCTGCCATCCCCGCTGTCCCAAGTGACCAAGTTGGCGGCTGTGGCTGTGCTGGTCTTCGGACAGCCGCTGCCGACCTGCCGCTATCGGCGTTTTCTTGTCCACATGTCAGGTTGGGTTGACCCGAATCTGAAGCGGGTTGGGTTCGGATTGAGCTGAGTAATGCCGGGTCAGTTCCGGGTTCGACCTGTGACCCAAAATTGACACCCATACAAAAAAGCTTCTTTATATTGTAATAAAAAATTTGTCGCAAATGAAGTCTGAGCCTTAATGGGAAGTAGAATCTCCTCGTGAAGAAATTAGGTTTTGTTTGGAATAACTTTAAGAAGCAGTAAGAAAGCCGCCCCAAACAAAGCCTTAGTTTACGAGGATTTTCAACCCATGGTAAATTGATGGTTGGAAGCTCGAGCGTCAATTTGATCCTCTGTGTTTATGTGGAGAATAAAGATGAATTTTGATTCATTCAAGCGAGGAATATTTGGTTGTTGGCCAGAGTTGAAAGTGTCGATAGACTTTGTTCGTTAGGCGGATTTTTAAAAGGATCACAAATCACAATATATTTTAAATTAAGCACACAAAACTTAATATTATTTTTAGTCATTATGTCTTAATAGCTTGATAAAGTCTTAATTAATAAATGAATGATATGTTATCGGATAAATTTTTATAAGAATCATGTATTAATTTTAATTAAGCAGAAGAAGCACAGCTAAATTTTAATATTTCTGAAGAATAAAATTTTAATTCATAAAAGTGACCTCTAGCTGTATGTCTTTTTTATAAAAACCTAATTATTTTCTAAGAGTAGTTATATGTTTTACTCGATCCCTCTCTATTCTTATCATTAAGAAGGATGTCATTAGCAAAAAAACTCATACAACAAGAGTTAAACATATAACTATTATTAATTTTAATTATTAAATTTAAAAAATAAATTCAATTTGATAATTATAACTATATTTAATATTATATTGCATATAAAATAATATTGAATATTATAATTATAAATATATATCATATTGTATTAAAAAAATACTATATTATTTTAATTTATTTTTTATTTCTATAATTCTATTAGGTATTTATTCTGTTAAATTTATTATTTTTATTTAATAATACCTTAAATAATCCACTTTTTATATTAAATATTATTAAGAAATTAAATATTCCACACATGAGTGGCATGAATGTAATATTGAAGTTTTGACTGTTAGATATGTAAATAGTATGAAATAAAGTGGTATGTATGTAAATCCCCTAAAAAAATCTCCTAGAATGTGGCAATCAAAGACTTCCTCCTAGAAATATTGTACAAGAACTTTAGTAGCTGGTATTCGGTTGAAAAATGAATTCCTAGCAAATTTAAGCATACTCGAGCGATTACGAATTGCTTCGGCAAACGATGCTTGATAGAGGTGAATCCAAAGGATCATTTGATGTTGCTTGTATTCCCAAAAATGGAGGAATATAGCTAAGGTTCCACATTCGTTAAAATTTACAGTGTCGGCCAATTTTTTGTTGTGTGCAATATATCATCACTATATATTAAAATGTATCAATGATTTGTTGGTGATGATAGAATGGAAGTGATGGGTTTGCTGAATTGAAGTGAAATCCAAACAATTGCAGAAAAATTATTTTTATCAACAAAGTTATGAGGGGTGACCAATCACTTGATTTGACGGCGGAATTTCCCTGGAAACTATAAATAAAATAATTCTTATCCTATTAGATTGAGCAAAATTTTAAATTATTTCTTGTAAATCTATAGAATAAAAAGAAAATTGCTGTTTTCGGGGAAACAATAAAAATTTATCATAAAATAATTTTTTGTACATTGAAAGCTCAAATAACCTTTTTATCATCAACTTTTGTAATAAAAAAACTAAAAGGAAGTTTTTTCCTATAAAATAAATTGGCAAAGTTATCTTTGATAGGACTGAAATTTTTGCTCTAACATTAAAAAAAATATTTGATGATTAACTTTGATTTGTAGCTTATATTAAGCTTAATCAAGCCAAAGATCATAGTCAAGGGTGGAATTTTTTTTAAAATACAATTTTCTAAATGCAATAAAAAAATTATTTGCTCATAATCATCATAATTAAAGCATGATGTATTATATCAAAATTTCCAAAAATTCAAAAAATAGAAAAAAAGGTCAGATTTGTGTCTCATAGGAAAAACTCATGTAAAATGAGAAAAATTGTCTATAAAAATCACGTAATACATGAATCCTTGATGCGAGGGAACTGGGAAAGGAACCCAAACATCAAAGTGAATGATGACTAATTGACTAAATGCTCTGTCAAAAGCTTTAGAAAACAGAAGTTTATGATCTTTGGAGGTCTTATAATCATAGCAAAAAGAAACATTATTTGGTATTTGCAAAAATTTATTGTTAGTAGAAACCACATGAATGATTTAGGATGTGGATGATCGAGTCTTTGGTGACATAGAGACGAGGCTTGACGAGTTGCAGCTAATGTCGTATTTGAAGAGTGAGAGTTGACCGAGCGAAGCGGGTATAGCCCCTTGATACTTGGACATAAGAGTTCGGTTTGCCGTCATGTCCTTAATAACAAAGCCATGAGAGTCAAAACATACAGCTACATTGTTATCTTGAGTTAGATTAGATATAAATAACAGGTTGTGAGATAAGTTTGGAATATGAAATAGAGAGTGAAGTTTAAGCTTACGATAAGGTGTTGGCAGAATACCATTGCCGGAATGAGCAATAGGTAAAGATCTTCCATCACTTTTGGTAATGTTGTCATTGCCGTTGTAGGAACTAGCTTGCGATAGATTGTCCAAGGAATTAGTAAGATGAGTCGATGCGCCCAAGTCCAAGTACCAGTCAGGATTTGTGTTATTAGTCGCTGCAACCATTGCCCGAGAGGAGGAGTTGTTAGATTGAGCAGGTGGATTGACAGACATGTTAAGGCGGTGCGAGCAGTTGTTTGCCGAGTGCCCACATTTGTTGCAAATTTGACATTGAAGGCTACTTGTGTTGTTCGTTCTTGATGATTGAGATGAAGATCGTCCGCATCCTCATCAACCGCGACCTCGGTGGGAATAAAGTGCAGTAGAGGAATCACTTATGGTATGTTGACGGACATATTATGCTTGAATGTTTATTTCTTCGCTGATCAAGAGGGAATAAAGATTATCCAGATCTATTGGATGCAGCATTGTGTGTATTGACGTCTTGAAGGCGTTGTATGAAGGTGGGAGACCGTTCAATGTGTACAGAATAGTGTCTTCTTGATCAAGAATTGATCATATCAAGTTTATGTTGTCCACAATGGTCTTAATATGTTGGAGATAGGGGTGTCAATTCGGGTCAACGGGTCGGGTTCGGGTCGAACCCGACTTGTCCCGGCTATAAATGAGTTGACCCTAACCCGGCCCAATTTTGCAAACGGGTTAGGTTTGTCAACCCGGACCCGACTCGTGCGGGTTACTAGGTTGACACGACATGAACCGCAAATATATGAGGAGCCGAGCGACGCGGATGCAGGACGCCTGGAGCGCGGTTGTGTGGGCTGGGTGGCATGGACGCGGGATTCCTAGAGCCTTGGACCGACATGCGACGGCGGATTGTGACGCAGACGACAGACTCCACCTCACGCCACGCGGAAGCGACGTCACGATTTGACGCGGACGCGACCTGGCAAAAACTCGGGCAGTGCGGACATGACCTGACAGACACTCGAGCAGCGCGGACCGGCAGACGCGACTTGAGCACTAAGTAGAGGGTTTGTGAAATGGGTCAATTCGGGTTGACCTGCGGGTTGTTGGGTCAACCCGAACCCGACTTTCTTTTCAAATGGGTCAGAAATTCGAACCCGGACCTGACCTGTTTCGCAAACGGGTTGACCAAAACCTGGATTTTTTCGGGTCGGTACAAAAGTTGACACCCCTAGTTGGAGATATATATTGTGTCATTGTCTGGGTTTTCATCTGAACGTTATGTTGCTTATTTTTTAGCTATATGACTCACAATCGATTGAAGCCTACATTCGAGGGTGAACCAAATAGTAGAGGTAGATTCAAGATGAATAACATACGGAAGAATCGACGGTGAGAGGATATAACACAATGTATCCGCAAGATTTTGATCCACCAGAATCCATTCGTGGTATTTTGAATTGGATTCTTTTTGGCTGTCTGGAGGATTTTTGTACCGATCAGAAGGGGAGTCTGACGGAAGTAGAAAGGAGGAGAATCCATTTGCATTCAATAGTTTGAGGACTTGAGAACGTCATATTGGGTAATTATTGGGAGAAAGTTGCGCGGGCACAATGATCTTGATGTTTGAGATCACAAATTTGAGAGCGACAAGTATGGTGTAGCTATCTTCCAACGTGATTTCTTGATGATCTTCGGTCTGAGATGTGGAGGAGACATCCATTGCTAGAAAAAATGGGGAAACGAGAAGAGAGGAAAGAAGAAGAAAGGAAACTCAATAGGTACGGGAAGAAGGAAAACTCTGATAACATGAAAACAGAGAATGAGCTGTGTTTCATTATTACTGAATGCCGAGGTAAGTACAGGAGCTAAATATATAGAGTTTAGCCTAAGTCCTAAACTATTAACAAATACAAGAAAGGTAAAGAAAATATAAACATGTACATGTACAGATACATGTAGCTGTTATTAATGGACCAGTGTTGAGATGACAGGATCAGCGACCAACCGACTTGCTAATGTTGTCGGTGACTCGTGTGAGAGATTTCAGATCATATGAGAAGAGAGAGTTGAGTGAAATGTTACTGCGAGAATGACGAGGCCTCAAGTTGTAGGTTCGTTGTATGATGAACTGAGGGTGTCATGATTAGATACTTTTATGTAGCTGAGCTTTGTGAGCTAGCATGAGAATGATACCTCTAGGAGCAAAAGAACAACTAAGATGGTGGCCCAAGTATGTGGTGGGTGACATGTTTCTAACTTGGAAGAGAAGGGAGAGGTCTTAAGCTCGGGCGGAGCCAAGATTTTGTTCATGTGGGGGCACAAAACATTCAAGTAAAAAAGTCCTATAATGAAAACCCCTCTCAGATGCAATGTATGTAGAATTTAACTGAAAAAATAGCATGCATGTGACATATCTAATTAAAGCACAAAAAAAAAAAAAAAAATCTTTGCTGAATAAAATAGGCTGGGCACATCATCTATAAAAAATTCTTCTTTAAAGAAAAATAACTTAACAAACTCCATAAAAAATAACAATACACAAACCATGGTCCACACACAGAAAAATAATCCATAGGAGCGAACATGTACATTACAAAATCTCAAAAAAAAAAAAAAAGTACATTACAAAATCTCAGTATTACAAAAAAAAATAAAGCAAAAAGATTTCATAGTATTTAAATCACTGACCTCCGAGCAGGTCGAGTTCACGAATCGTGTGTCTGGGACTGACTGCGCCTATGGAATAGGAAGGTCGAGTTCGCGAATCGTGTGTCTGGGACTGACTGCGTCTATGGAATAGGGAAAGGTGAACTGGTGAAGGAATATAACGTATTAGGTAAAAAAGCTTATTTAATATTTAATTAATGTATCATAATTATTATTAATTATTGGCTATTCCCAAAATTAGTGGGGGCCGGTGCCCCCATGGCCCCCACATTGCATCCGCCATTGGTCTTAAGTATAAAGGCCGAGCTTCTTAGCAAGTCCAACTGAGTAGTACTTGTTTATCATGTTGGGTGAGTTTTTTTGCGAGTTCTAAGAGACTAGTGCCTCTTGAATCGTTAGGCGAGTTTCTCCCATAGACACCCCTTGATGGCAAGTTCTTTTGTCATGGTCCGTTGACTGGCTATAAATAACTTTTTTTTTGTTGTTGCTGTAAATAACTATGAAAGCATATTAAGTATACAAGATGAGCCCGTATTTAATTAATATATCCACTTCCAAATGAATTACAAGAACAGAATATAGTCTTTTCCAAGTAAAATGAGTTTAATTTAACCAAACAAATAATTACTATTTCTAAATATTTAATCATTCAAATAACATAAATAATTAAAAAAAAAACAAAATTAAGTAATTCATAATATAATTATTTAAATAAAAAATAATATCATTCTCTCGATCAGTAATACATAATAGGGAATTTAATGAATGTGATATTTTTTATTATGTGGATAATATAGTAGATGAGAAATTGAAAATAACCATTTGTATTTAAAAGATGAAAATCATTTAAGAAGAAAAAAAAAATCTTCAGACTGAAATAACCTGAATGAAATAATCATAGTCAGTGTAAATAGAACGCCTATGTCTCTCTCCATATAAAAGTGGTGAGAAAGTAACGTTTTTCATAATAGAAAAGCACCCATTAGACTGATTAAATTTTATAAACATATCTCTTCATCTTTTATATTAGTAAAATAAAAACTTAAATATTCATTTGGAATATTTTTCTTATAATTTTCTAAGGAAGCATGTATTTTAATATATAAATTATTTGAATTACAAATTTTTATTAAAATACTGCTTTGGAAATCAATGAAAAAGCTATTTCAAATAAAATCTAAGCTATCACCTGACCGTTTATGTGCCAGCGATTATAAATTAACTAAGGATATATAATTTTAATTTTATCTTTGATATGACCTCAAAAAATTATATTGATCGTGCATGAATCTCGATGCAAAATCAAGTTGGAAACTTCAAAAATTAATTCGGAGACCATCTCAACTCCAATTTCAGCAAACTTATAGTCGAACGGAATGTCTCGGACATATGAACCCAACAACGCCAAATTTGACTTAATCTGAGCCCAAATGGGTCCGAAGTGCTATTGGAGGGTTTGAACCACAATTTGGATCACCAAACGGTTTCTAAACATGATGTGCTTATAGTTGAATCGAGCGGATCGACGAGACGAATCCAACAAGCCCAAGATCACTGAATTCTGACATAACTAAGACATTCAAATTTCCATCAAATGGTCCATGATCAAGGAATTCAACATCTGCCTTCCATCCAAGCCACTCGCCATATGCCCTTGATATCCCACCTATTTACGGGCCATGTTACTCTAGGAAATCTATAAATAGACCCCCTCCTTCCTCTTGAAAGGGAGGCTCCAAGCAAGAGAGCAAGAGAGAGATTGTAGATCTCTCTTGCCTCCTCGACCACCGCTTAAGTTCCGCCGGACCACCGCTTGACGTCGTCGCTCTGCCAAACCACCACTTGAGGCCCTCACCTCCGTCGGACCACCACCTGAGGGCCTGAGCTCCACCGAACCACCGCTTGATGCTTAAGTTTCGCCGGACAACCACCTTACTTCGTTTCTCCGCCGGACCACCACTTGAGGCCCTCACATCCACTGGACCACCACGTGAGGGATTGAGCTCCATCGAACCACAGCCTGATGCCTGAGTTCTGCCTGACCACGGCTTGATGTTGTTTTTCTGCTGGATCACCACTTGAGGCCTTCACCTCCGCCGGACCACCACCTGAGGGCCTGAGCTCTTCCGAACCACTGCCCTGACGCTTGACTTATGTCTGACCATCACCTAAAATCGTTGCTCCGCCAGACCACCACTTGAGGCCCTCACATCCGCCGGACCACCACCTAAGGACCTAAGTTCCGCCGAACCACCGCCTGACGCCTGAGTTCCACCGGACCACCACATGACGTCGTTGCTCTGACGGACCACCACTTGAGGCCCAGACTTCTACCAGACCCCCACCTTAGGCTCGGATTTCTGCTGGACCAACACATGAGGCCCGGACTTCTCCTGGACCACCACTTGAGGTCCGGACTTCTACCAGAGTACGACCCTACTACAATAGTCATTTTGACAACGATCTCCAGCCAACGGTCTTTTGGACCCCTGTCTCCTGCCGACTATGATCCTTCGGCCTCCGCCGTCTACTACAGTTCTTCCGACCTACATTGCCAGACAATAGTCTTTCTGACCTCGGTCTCCTACATACTTCGGTCCTTCCGACCTACTTCGCCAGACAATGATCTTTATGACTTCGGTCTCCTGCATACTACGATCTTTCTAACCTCTATCCTATCAACTATGGTCATGCCGACCAAATAAACATGTCTATGTTGATTATTGTAACTCCCGCCATGTAATGCGCTCTATATGATGTACATTTGTGACACCAAGACAAGGCCTTCTCCCTAAAAAGGGTCTCATTTGTAATCGACTGCAAATAATAGTGGATTCATTCAAACTGGGTCAGACCCCGTGGCTTTTCCCCCTTTTTAGAGGTAATCACGTAAAAAATCTATTGTCTATTGTGAACGCTACACCTTCTATCTCTTTTGCTTGTGTGCTTGATCTCGGTACAATGCTAAGAGGTAAACTTTATATTTCTCTACCGCCACGAATACTCTAGGACGCAACAATCTTAAATTTATTATTTAATTTTCTTTAACTGTTATGAATTTTAGCAACTGTAAGTATGTGTATGTATATAATTATAGCTTTAAAATTTTTGAATAATTACATTAAAGTTGATTACAAGAAACAGTAAAGAACCATATGATGCGGTCTCCAGTTCTATGCTGGTTAAGAAGGGACGGTTGTGATGTCATTTAGGTTTCGCTTGTGATAATTTTTTGACACGCTTTTTTTATTGTTTTTAATTTTTTTTGTATTTAAAAACTGCTATGGACAATTTTAGGTTTCGTTTGAGATATCTTTCTTCTTGCTTTTTAAGATAATTTTTTACTATAAAAATTTTTTACTTCAAAATTTTTTTGTACTAAAAAGTTGTTCTAAAAAATAATAAGAAAACCGTCCCAAACTAAGGCTTCGTTTGAGACAACTTTTTTACTACTTTCTAAAGAAGCTTTCTAGAAAATTTTGTACTAAAAAGTAGGGGGTGCCAATATTTGACACGACCATAAAATCCGACCCGAAAAATTAGGGTTCGGGTTTGAGTTTTTGACCAATTTTAAAAATCGGGTCGGGTTGACATGGAAACCCAGGAATGACCCGGAATAATCCATGTTGCCCGTGCTGACCGCGCCTGACCGCAACTACCCGCGTTGCGTCCTGAGGCAATCCTGCGTCGCGTGTTGCCAGCGAGGCTAATCCACATCGCGTTCATGCCTTCCCCACTATCCTGAGTGATGACGCTGTCGGCTGCCGCTGTGCCGGCCGTCAGACCGTCACTGTCTGCGTTGTCGTGTATGTGGGTCAAGTTGGGTTGACCCAAACTTGAAGGGGGTAGAGCTCGGGTTAACCCAAATAGTGTCGGATCAGTTTCAGGTTCGACCCAAACCCAACTCTTAAACCGAAATTGACTTTTCTTTATATTGAAAAAAAAAGTCCCAAATGATGTCTAATGGGAAGCGAAATATGCTTTTGAAGGAATTAGGTTTTATTCGGATGTATTTTATATTTCTTCTTAAGAAAGTAAAAAATTACTTTAAGTAGCAGCAAGAAAACCATCTCAAAGAAAGTCATTGTTTATGAGGATGGTTGGAAGCTCGAGCGTCAATTTGATCATGTGTTTATGGAGTAATTATTACGTCCGGACAAAAAATCGGAAATCCGGATGTATACCGAGTAATTCAGAGTTCCAGGTGACGTGGCGCGTGATTATTGGTCTCTGAACGCGTACGTGACCTGACGTAATAATTGCTCTTGTTTATGTGGAGAATAAAGATGAATTTTGATTCATTCAAGCGAGGAATATTTGGTTGTTGGCAAGGGTTGAAAGTGTCGATAGACTTTGTTCGTTAGGCGGATTTTTTAAAAGGATCACAAATCACAATATATTTTAAATTAAGCACAGAAAACGTAATATTATTTTTAGTCATTATGACTTAATAGCTTGATAAAGTCTTAATTAATAAATGAATGATATGCTATAGGATAAATTTTAATAAGGATCAAGTATTAATTTTAATCAAGCAGAAGAAGCACAACTAAATTTTAATATTTCTAAAGAATAAAATTTTAATTCATAAAAGTAACCTCTAGCTGTATGTCTTTTTTTTTACAAAAACTCTAATTATTTTCTAAGAGTAGTTATTGTTTTACTCCCTCTCTACTCTTATCATTGAGAAGGATGTCATTAGCAAAAAAATCATACACCAAGAGTTAAACATATAACTATTATTAACGACGTTTTGAAAATCGGACCGGATCGACCGGTTCAACCGGTTGAACCGCGAACCGGTCGGCCGGCGGTTACTTCAGTTGTTGGCTTATTGCTACTTGGAACAAAGGTGAAGGCTTTTTGATATAGCAGTAGAGTTCCATATTAATTAGCCTCTTCATGTTGTTGAGTATCAAGCCTAGAGCAGGACCGTAGGAGTAAATCAGTAATTTCTAGAAGTAGTGATAGCCCATTAGTATTGAAATAAATATGTTAGGGAGTTTGGATCTGAGTAAGACCTATGTTTTGTTTTATACACCAATGATAAAATTTATTTTCAACCTAATAATTTAGTTTTGTGGGAGGGTCAATGTTTTTTTGTATTTCTATATCAATGTATTTTTCATATAACTAATGTGAGATTTAACTCAATACTTTCATGTGCTTCAATAATTTCCCTCATGTGATTTTTTTGTATTTCTATGCCAACATTTAAAATAGAATGTAGAATGAATGTATTAGGGGAAAATTAATCATTAATTTTAGTTTTTTTAAATAATATTGTTATTTATTACGTCATCCTGTTCGACCCCGTTTCGACCGGCCATGAACCTCTCCTTCATCCGGTTCGTTGTCCGGACCGATTTTCAAAACCTTGAAAAATAGCGGTAGAAAGTCGTCCCAAATGAGCCTTAAATCTTTTGGTTAAATTGCATGTTGACCTACTATACTTAGCCAAACTTGGCATTAGGATTCCCACGCTAAAGGAAAAAAACAAAAATACTTAGGGGTGTCAATTTTTGACACGACTCGAACCCGACCTGAAAAAATTCGGGTTAGGGTCAACCCAGACCCAAAACGGGTCATCAGGTTTGGGTTCAACAAATCAACCAGTTTTAAAAACCAGCTTATGTTCGGTTGACCTAGCAATCTGAAATTAATACAAAAACTCGTATTTGATCCAAAAATTCTAGATTGACTCATTTTTGACCCGAAAATCAAAGATTGACATGATTTTAGACCCGAAAAATAGCAATTTTTGGTCAACCCGGGGTCATTCGTGTCGGGTTGGGTTAACCCGGACCCGAGTCGGGTCGGGTTCGGGTTCGAAAACCTGACCCATTTTTTTAAAATGGGTGGAGTTTGGATTGACCTGAATAGTGCCAGGTCACTTCCGGGTTCAATCATAACCCGACATGTTGACCCGAATTGACACCCCTAAAATTACTTGTAGGAAAAAATTGCATGAATTTAAGGAGGAATTTTTTGCTAAATATTCTAGAGAAATTTTCCTCTGATTTTCGAGTAAAAGTTATGCTAGACAATCACAAACTTTTATTTGGTCCGGTGAACGTACGTTCCTCTACGTTCGGCCACAAATGTATTAGCGCCACGTAGCAGGAAGAAAAGACGCCGACCCGACCCGCTGTTTTTTGGGTTCTCGCACATGCGTTTTTTTAACTCTCTCCCAAAGGATTTGGCCGAAGAACCGCGTATAAGAGAGATACAGCGAGCTCCCGTTTTTGCTTGCGATCAAAATGGAGTAACTTTCCATCCTGAAGAAGGGAATGACGTCGGAGAGTATGGGGAAGAAGCTCTCTCTCTCTCTCTCTCTGTGTGCTGAAGGGATCGAAAGGGGGGAGGCGTCGGACTTTGCTAAAAAAATGGAGAAAGGTTAGTGGAAGATCAACGTATGGAGAAGGAGATAGGGTCGAAGAAGCTTCGGCTTGCGCTGCCTTAGAGTCGATAGAAAATAATAGTTTTTTCTAGCAATACCGAGCAAATACATAGCAATACCGAGCAAATCTTGAGCAAATACTGAGTTGTACCGAGTTGTACTGAGTTTTTTCTAGCAAATCCTGAGCAAATACCGAGCAAATCCTGA
>NW_021319320.1:455082-477056 GCF_001605985.2 Dendrobium catenatum
GTCCTCCCCCGCTTCAGAAGAGCTCGACTCCGACGAGCTAATTGCAATATCGCCGTCATCTGGAGGATGATAAGCCCAAATGTCACTGACATTGAAGGTCGGTGACGTGTTGCAACCTTCGGGTAGAGCAACCGAATAAGCGTTGTCATTAATCTTTGCTGTAACAGGAATGGGTCCAATCTTACGACGAGATAATTTAGAGTAGGAGCCTGGTGGAAATCGCTCTCGACGCAAACGAACCATCACTAGATCGCCAACATTGAATACTTGCTGGCGTCGATGTTTGTCGACAGCGGCTTTATACTTAGCATTTGATTGAATGATCTGGCGCCGGACTTCCGATAGCATGTCTATATACTGATCGGTAAAGGAAGAAGCAGCATTGGACTTGCATTTGGGCAATATAGCCAGATCCAGAGCAGTATTTGGTGGTTTGGTATAGACGATGCTAAATGGGGATTTGCCCGTAGTCCGGTTGGTCATCGAATTATAAGCAAATTCTGCTGTACTTAAGACCTCTTCCCACTTCCGGGGATATTCCTGGACTAGACACCGCAACATACTACCAAGTGTTCGGTTAACAACTTCAGTCTGCCCGTCAGACTGAGGATGATAAGCAGTGCTAAGGCGAACATCCGTGCCAAGTCTCTTCCACAACTCCCGCCAGAAATGGCTGATAAATTTGACGTCACGATCCGATGTCAAACTACGTGGTACTCCATGCAGGCGGACAACCTCCTCAAAAAAAATGCTAGCAACAACCAGTGCATTGGAGGTCTTTCGGCAAGATAGAAAATGAGCCATTTTTGAAAATCTATCGACTACAACCATAATTGAATCGTTACCTCGTTTAGTTCTTGGCAATCCCAGAACGAAGTCTAAACTGAGGTCCTCCCAAATCGTGTCCGGTACGGGTAACGGCATGTAAAGACCAGTATTCTGTGCACCGCCTTTATAACTTTGGCATACGGAGCAGCTGTCAACTAGGCGTAGTACATCGCGGCGTAGTCGTGGCCAGAAGAACTTTGACTGCAACTGTTTCAGCGTGTTGTCCCGCCCCACATGGGCAGCAAGTGCTCCACCGTGAGCTTCCCGGATTAGAAACTGGCGCCAGGAGGATATTGGTATGCATAAGAGATTTTGTTTAAACAAGTATCCATGGCGAATGGAGTATTCGCCTGAGACGGTCTGATCTTTGCATTGCTTCCAGATGTGACTGAACTCGGGGTCGGTACTATAGAGGTCTTTGAGGCATTGTAACCCCGTTACTTCTGTCTGCAGTGTAATCAACAAGCTCCTCTTTCTACTTAAAGCGTCGGCCACTTTATTGTCTGTTCCCGGTTTGTGTTTAATGGTAAATGAAAACCTCTGTAAGAACATGAGCCATCTTGCATGCATCCGGTTAATTGTTTTCTGGCTATTGATATATTGGAGAGCTTTGTTGTCGATACAGAGGATGAACTCTTGATGAAGTAGATAATGTTCCCATTGCTTCAATGCTCGCACCACTGCGTACAACTCCTGTTCATAGGCAGCCCACTTCTGTCGGGATTCGCATAATTTCTCGCTGAAATAGGCTACGGGCTTCCCTTCTTGTGTCAGCACAGCACCGACACCTATCGCCGAAGCATCCGTGTCCACAGTGAACAACTTGGTGAAATCTGGTAAGGCAAGCACAGGGGCGGAACTCAAGACTTCCTTGATAGTTTGAAAGCTTGTCTGTTGCTCATTTTCCCATTTAAAAACCTTGGACTTTAAACATTCAGTTATAGGAGCTGTGATGACACTAAAATTTCGGATAAATTTTCGGTAAAAGTTCGCTAACCCATAGAAGCTACGAACCTCAAAAAAGGATTTCGGGGAGGGCCAGTCAGTGATTGCCGCGACCTTTTTAGCATCCATTTGCACCCCATCTGCAGACAGAATAAACCCGAGGAATTGCACTGTAGCGACGCCCAATTCACATTTGGCGGGATTAATTACAAGCTGTTGTTCTTGTAAGGTCCTGAACAAGGTTGTTAAGTGCTCCAAATGCAGCTGCCAAGTGGTGCTATACACCAATATATCGTCGAAGTAGACAATACAGAATTTTCCCAAAAAGGGCTTCAACACCTCGTTCATCATTCGCATGAAGGTAGAGGGCGTGTTACATAGGCCAAACGGCATGACTTTCCATTCAAACAGCCCTTGGGGAGTTTTGAAAGCTGTCTTCCACTCGTCTCCGGGGAGAATTCGAATTTGATGGTATCCACTGCGTAAATCTAGCTTCGAGAAAACAGATGCTCCGGACAGCTGATCGAGGAGCTCATCCACACGGGGAACCGGAAAACGATATTTAATCGTGATTTTGTTGATAGCTCTGCTATCGATGCACATGCGCCAACTGCCGTCCTTTTTGGGTACCAGTAGTGCGGGAACAGCACAAGGGCTGACGCTAGCTTGAATCATCTGTTTTGCCAGTAATTGATCCACCAATTCTTGCAAGATTTGCTGTTCAGTAGGGTTGAGACGGTAATGTGGTAAGTTTGGTAAGCTTGAGCCCGGTATAAAGTCAATCCGATGCTGAATATTGCGTAAGGGAGGTAGTTCAGTGGACGATTCATTTGGCAGGATGGTAGAGAACTGTTGTAACAGTTTATCAATTTCTTCTGGCCATTGTCGAGTAGTAGAGGGAGCAATCGTCTCTGTGATCAACAAGGCGTACATTGGATCAGATTCTTTCCAACAATGCACTAGGGCCGATCCCGATATGCAATGTAAAGCCGTCTGTTCTGTAGATCCCTGTCCTGACTTATGGTCATTAGAACTAGGTAGCAATCTCAGTTTTCTTCCCTTCCACTCGAGCGTATACACATTCGCTCGGCAATCATACGTGGCTCCCGTGTCGAATTGCCAAGGGCGACCCAGTATTAAGTGACAAACGTCCATATCGACGACGTCGCACACTACTTCACAAAGGTAATGTTTCCCTATGGAAAAGGTCAGGCGACAGGAATCTGTGACGGCAATGTCTACGCCCTTTTTGACCCAACTTATTTTGTATGGATTTGTCCTCTTTGACGTCTTCAACTGTAAGCTTTGAACTACCGATCGGGATACGACATTTTCCGTACAGCCACTGTCCACAAGTAAGTCGCAGACTTTGCCCGCAATGGTACATCGGGTTCGGAAGAGAGCATGTCGCTGCGATTTCAATTGACTCCTGGGAGCCAATAATAACCTCTCAAGCACGGTTATCACAGGTTCACCCTCATCTCCATAAACATCTTCTATGTCATCTGCTCCCTCAGAATCATTCTCCGCTAATTCTCCACCTTCCTCTGTCTCCGCGAAATGTGCTTGTTGTCGTAGTGGACATTCATTCGACTTGTGGCCCTGTTGAAAACAGCGAAAACATTTGATAGTTGACGGCTTAGCATAGGGATTGTCTTTACCTGGAATTTTCGGTTTTTGTTGCGTCTTGGGATCTCCAGAAATATTCGGTGGGTTTGAGACGCCACCAGTTGGAGCCGTGGGTAGCACAGATTTTCCCATAGAAGGTGAGCTCTTACTCTGACTGGATCCTTGCTCTTGCCACAGTTTCCGTGTGTAACTTGGCCTGGGCTGTCGGTTTTGCTGCAACTCGGCTTTCATGGCGAAATTCACCGCCTGAGCAAGTGACCATACGGAATTCAGCTCAAGTTTATCCTGGATGCTATCTTTAAGTCCGCCGATGTAACGCGCTACCAATTGGTTTGCGGATTCATTCAGGTTATTTCTAGCACTTAACCTGTTGAACTCTTCGGTATACTCACTTACTGATCTCGTTCCTTGTAGGCAATGCTGGTAGCGCATATACAAGATTTGTTCAAAATCCGTAGGCAAGAATTGTGTTCGTAATAATTGTTTCATACGAATCCAATTGCGTACCGGCCCTTTTCCCTCACGTTGACGCAGCTGCAACGTTTGTGCCCACCAGGCGCTAGCTCCCCCTTTCAATCTACAAGCAACATATTTCACTTGCTTGCTAGGTTCGATTTCCATGTAGTCAAAAAAATTCTCGACCGCCTTCTCCCAATCTAGATAATCTTCAATATGTAAATGGCCATCAAAAAACGGGAAATCTAACTTCACCTTGAAATCTGTTTGACGGTATGTGGGCATTGGTCGATTCCGTCTCCAATTGTCTGGATAATATGGATTGACAATCCCTTCTTCTCCTGAATCAACAGCGGGAGCTTCTCTGTAAGATTGAATTTCTTCATCCGAATCAGAAACTTCAGGTATTAACTGTGGTTGTTGACGCCAATGCCGTTCTGCCGCTATTCCCCGTCTCCGAACAGGTCTGAGTGGAGCTGCCGGTAACTCATCCCGGTATTGTCGCAGTGGAGGTTGTTTCGCCCTAATGAGATTGAACTCGCGGCGCATTTCTAGCGTCAGTCGTTGCACTTCGGCGGCGAGATCGTCGATTCGACGATTGACGCTCTCCTGGTTTGCCCATATAGAATCGAGAGTCCTCGATTCGTCAGATACTGGTGCCTTACCTCGATCCGCCATCTCCCTCGACGCACACGTTGGCTCTGATACCACCTGATAGCACCGAAGGATCACACGTATTTGTTCGGTTAAATTTATTATTTTTATTTAATAATACTTTAAATATTCCCATTTTTATATTAAATATTATTAAGAAAATGAATATTCAACATATGAGTGGCAAGAATTTAATATTAAAGTTTTAGGTGTTAGATATGTAAATAAGACGTTATAAAGAGGTATGTATGTAAATTTTCCTAAAATGTATCAATGATTTGTTGGTGATGATAGAATGGAAGTGATGGATTTGCTGAATTGAAGTGAAATCCAAACAATTGCAGAAAAATTATTTTTATCAACAAAGTTATGAGGGGTGATCAATCCCTTGATTTGACCGCGGAATTTTCCTGAAAATCATAAATGAAATAATTCTTATCTTGTTAGGCAGGGTAAAATTTTAAAATTATTTCTTGCAAATCTATAGAATAAAAAAGAAAAATGTTGTTTTCAGGAAAACATTGAAAATTCATCATAAAAAATATATATTTTTTTACTTTGAAAGCTCAAATATCATTTTATTTTCAACTTTTGTAATTAAAAAACTAAAAAAAAAAATGCAAATTAAATTCTATTGTGGTTGGCCGTGAATCAATTAATTGAGAACTATGACACCGATATTTGGAAAGATAGTATTTGGAATGGTGTAGCGGGAAGTTTTTTCTATAAAATAAATTGGCAAAGTTATCTTTAATAAGACTGAAATTTTTGCTCTAACATCTAAAAAATTATTTGATGATTAACTTTAATTTGTATCTTATATTAAGCTTAATCAAGGCAAAGATCATAGTCAAGGGTGAATCTTTTTTTTAAATACAACTTTCTAAATGCAATACAAAAATTATTTGCTCATAAGCATCATAATTAAAGCCATGTAATATATCAAAATTTTCAAAAAAAAAAAATAATTAAATGCATGTATGTAAGAGCTCGATTCAAATTTAATCAATCATATTCAAGCTATGATTAGCTCACCTTTTTAAATAGAATTCACCTAATTCGTCTGCTTTTTTAAAGAAAAGTCAAAGACTTCTTGCAGCCTAATCGATAACTTGCTTCAGTAGTCGGCGGCCTCTTTCAATCAAGATGAATGTGTTGAATTTCATCAAGACAACGACTAAATAAATATAATATGAAATTAATAAATAAATAACTCATTCATTGCTTAATTAAAAGTTATATAAAGTATGCAACATTTTTTTTTTGATAATCTTTCTTCTTGTGTTCTAAATTTAGTATGGCTTGAGCTCACACCACATGATTATGTGTATTTTTTTTAGAGAAAACTTACATACGGGGCCTACGTGTTTATTTAAAATTGAATTAAAAGTTCTTAGCGAATCAACAGCCTACTAAAAATACAATATTTAAAAGAAAACCTACGAGCAATTGATTCAATCTTTTGCAAAACAAATTCACCAACGGTATTCCTTGTTCTCTTAACAACATTTTGTCTAAAAGTAATATTCTTGCATAATTCAATATCATATTTATATATATTAATTTTATCCTTTGGAAAAATAAGTTTTTTTATCAGAATCATAAAAACTAAAAAAAAAAAAAAAAGTTTTGAGGAAAAGGAATCACACGGTTCAAATGAATGGTACATTTAAAATCACAACTATTGTTTGAGAGTTTTAGCTATCAAATAAGAAGTATTTGTGTTCGAGTCTAACTTTTGTGATGTGTATGAATTTGACTTAATTAGCCTAAAAATCCCAAAAAAAAAAAAGGTCATTTCAAATTTACGTTAGAACTGCTAATGTTGCAATCAAGCTAATTAACTATGACTTAGTATCAGTGGCGGAGAGAGGGGGGCACGAGCACGAACTGAGCACCAACGTCGGGCTTGATTGTGAAGCAAGAGATGATAGTAATGCTACTGCTCCTCTTCTCCATTTACGTCGCTGCCAGAATCCGAAACCTCATTCTCGACCGCCAGCTTATGAAAAAATGGATTCGCAAACGCCGCCATCACCATGACCCCTGCCGTAACAAGCGGCCCTAGCACCATCTCCCCAACAATCTGCCCCTAGCTATAACTTCACAAGCGAAATCGATATTCCGATGGTAGCAGCCGCCAAAGCCATCGAAATGGATATGATATCAACCGTCGCCAGCTACCATCGGCAGCGAGCTGAACCTGCAGGGCTTCTTGATCCACGGCTTCCTCACTGCTCACTTCATCAGAGTGGTGCATCAGGCTTCATATTCTCGTTGCCGTTGAAGATCATGAACAAGTTATATGGATTTAATATATTTTTTTTATGAACAGGTTATATGGATTATAAAGAGATTTTATACAAGAATAGTGTTTGGAAAAGAGAAAAAGGTGGAGAAAGTGGGATGGGACGAGGTCAGAAGATGGGAGAATATTTGGAAAGGTTAGACTGCTGCTTTCCTGGTTCGTTAATTTCTTTGTTTTCTTGCCTTCATTTATTTTGTTCAACGATTACGAATATTGGGGCAATATTAGCAGTTTGAGTCGCAAAAAGACATACAGCAGGGCTTCTTGAAAGCAATCAGCTAGCCAAAATTACTTCCATCATTTTGATAGCAATCGCTCAAGTTTTTATGTTCTCATTTTGCCATTCAATTAAGAAATTCATGTTTGTCACATCAACTAAGCCGGTAACTTTTTCCAACCAAATTGCTGACATGTTTCAGCATTGTATGAAGCCAATTCTATATAGCATTATTTTATCTTCTCTTTAAAATTTCTCTCTCTCTCTCTCTCTCTCTCTCTCTCTCTCTCATTCTTTAGTAATTATTCATTTTAGCTGAAAGAAAATTTTTTATATAATTCACATACATATTTGAATTCAAAATTGTTAAATATATACAATAAAGTTAAAGTCACAAAATTAAATTTTAAAATAGCTAAAATTTATTAGTAGATTTTTTTTTCACTTTTTAACCTTTATAAAATTTAGTCGTTGATAGATGACAAAAAAATTATGAGAGTAAACTCATAGATTTTTTTTGACAGATTGGTCACATTGTAACGTCTTAACATCTTTCAATATATTGCTATGGCAATTAGCCACATAATACAAGTAATTAACCTCAACGCCGATCAGTACATCCTCTTAATGACCAATTTGTCTTAGTAACAATACATTTGATCAGGATTAATCCCCCTCACTTTAAACAAGTTTTTCTTGCAAAATGAACCTTCTAATTGAACTATTTACATGATGAGGCTTCTCTAATGGCAATGCATGCCCTGCTTCCTTAATCACTTGCAATTTTGCCTTATCTCCCAAATGCCTGTTTACATAAATAAAATAAAAGAATATTTATCTTTCGACATATTATAAAAGTGCTAAAGTAACAGCAAAATGGTTGTTAGATGCATAAAATACTACTAATTCGTAATTAATTACCTCTTAAGAGCATAAGCAAGAGGCAAAGGGAAAATAGTGTCCTCATCACCCCATAAGATTAGAGTTTCCTGTTACATTAATTTATTAATAATAAATTATATATATTCCACAAGGGTTTAATCTGTGATATATAATTCTCTGCTAAAAGAGAGACGATTAAAGGATTTAGTTACCTGCTTGGGAATGGGAAGGGCGCCGCCCCAACCAACTCCATTTGATAGAAGTTCATTTAGCAACTCTGTCCTCTCCTTCCTATGATCTTTGAACATTATCTGCTTAACAAAAATGATTTCTAGTTAGATGTCTTAATTAGATTTCATTTTCCACGCAAAATATTAAATTTATCAGAAAAGAAATCTATCGAAATGATGTTTTGCAGCAGTAGAGATATGGTTATTGACCTCAATGAAATCACGAAGGAGAAAATCGGGCAACCAAGTCGGCGGTCTGAACATACACCGGCGAAATAAGTTTCTCAGATCCTCGACTCTCTCCGGCAGCAATAACTCAGCCACTTCTCTCCCCTCCTTCTCTGCCAAATCCTTCCTCTCCTTCGCCGTAGCCGCCAATCCCGATGCAATCACCACCACCCTCTCCACCTCCCTCTCCGCCGCCACAGCCGCCATACAAAATGCCACAAACCCTCCATAACTCACTCCCGCCACCGTATACTTCTCCACCCCAAGCTTCCTCATTGCCTCGGCCACACACTCGGCTTGAAACTTCACCGAACGTTTTCCTTCCGCCGACACTGAATGCCCGAAAAAGACGAGGTCCGGCAAATAGAGGTCGAACTGACGCGAAAGCGAAGCAATTTGGCGCTCGAACTGCCACTTGGCAAAACCGCCAAAGCCGTGGAGGAGGACTGTTAATAAATTCAAAATATTTAATCATATTATTTGAATGGATGTGTCTTTTCATTTGTGTGGATGTGGTTTATTTTCTTAATTAAATGTAGTTAATTGTAAGTGAAAGGGTGTGTGAAGCAATGTTTCATTTGAAAGTGAAAGGGTGTGTGAAGCAATGTTTCATTTGAAAGTGAAAGGGTGTATGTGAAGTGATGTCTAATTTAGATAAAAGAGTTGTAATGTGTGCATGAGATAATTAATAGAAGAAAAAGTTTGTGTGTTTCTTCTTCTCTCATTTTTTTTCTCTTCTTCTTCTTCTTCCAATTTTTTTCTGGCGGACAATGTTAACGTGTTCGGAGTTTCGCATGGCAGATGTTAGAGGTATAATTTGGAGAGAGAGAGAGAGTTGTTGGAAGCTTTCAAAAGAGTATTTTTTATGTCAAATTAAGATTCATTTGGAATGTTTTTTTATTATTTTTTAACGTAGTTTTTTAGTGTAAAAATTAAAATTTTTTTGCTAAAAAATTATTTTAAGAAGTAGTAAGAAAACCGTCTCAAACGAATCATCAATCAACTCAGTATAAATTTAGGGAAGTGTAAAAGGATTTTCTTCTTGCAAAAAAAAAATGGATTTATATGCATAGCATATAATACTTAAAAATATTTTTTTAATATTCTTATTTAACATCTAAATATCATTAATTTTCAAATTTATAATCTTCTTCAACACTATTAGCTTTTTCCGACTGAGAATTTCTATATCAGGTTTTTTCCTACTGAGAATTTCTGTATCAGGTCATAGATGCCATGCCCTAATTAGATACATCATGATTTTTTTCTCCACATCAGTGACATCACTACATCAATACTTAAAACCATTTTTTTTTTTCAATAACTCAGCCACTTCTCTCCCCTCCTTCTCTGCCAACTCCTTCCTCTCCTTCGCCGAGGTGGCCACCCCCGATGCAATCACCACCACCCTCTCCACCTCCCTCTCTGCCGCCGCCGCCGCCATACAAAACGCCACAAAGCCTCCATAACTCACCCCCGCCACCGTATACTTCCCCACCCCAAGCTTCCTCATTGCCTCGGCCACACACTCGGCTTGAAACTTCACCGAACGTTTCCCTTCCGCCGACACTGACTGGCCGAAGAAGACGAGGTCCGGCAAGTAGAGGTCGAAGTGACGAGAAAGCGGCGCAATTTGGCGCTCGAACTGCCACTTGGCGAAGCCGCCAAATCCATGAAGGAGGACGAGGGCGGGGCGGGAGTGGCGGCGCCGGCGAGGTCCCCACAGGTGGATAGAGGTAGTGCTGCCAGAAAGCTGGACGGTGAGGGAAGACAGCCCGCATAGGAGGAGGAGGAGAGAGAGTACAATGTCTTTTAGGGAGACTAAGCTGAGGAGGCGGGAGATGAAACGGCGGATGTAGTGGAGGATGAGGAGGATATTTTTTGGGGTTTCCATTTTTGGTTGCCACAGATGGTTTTGAATTGGGATATATTTATAGAGATGGGCGTTGTGAAGGGAAGATGGTACTGGATAAGCCGCGGACAATGTTAACGTGTTTGGAGCTCCCCATATGTATAATTGAGAGAGAGAGAGAGAGTTAGAGAAGTTGGAAGCTTTCAAAAGGGTATTTTTTATTTTTTATTTTATGTCAAACTCAATTAGCATAGTATAAATTTAGGGAAGAGTAGAAGGATTTTTCTGTTGCAACAAAAAAAAAGAAGATGGATTTATATGCATAGCACATAATACTTAAAAATATATTTTTTATAATCTTATTTAACATCTAAATGTCATTATTTATCAAAATTACAATCTTCTTCAACACTAATAGCTTTTTCCTACTTAGACTTTCCGTATCTGATAGTAATGTCATGCCCTATTTAGGTTCGTCATGATTTTCTTCTCCACATTAGTGACATCACTACCTTGTCCAGTGATCTCAATCATGATTGATTTGTTGCCCTAATAAACTTCATCTTCACCAATAGAGTGTGAGCCCCACCGGGCTTAGGTGGGTTGGTGGGCGTGTTTGATTGGGAGCCTCCCATCCTAAGTTCGAATCCCCTCTCATACATGGGTTCTGCACAACTCCTTAAGTGGAGAGAAAATAATTGTGGGTCATGCACCAGTGGGGTTGGTTGCTGGTAGACTCGCCGAGGGATTAGTGGACATCGCCCAGCGCGTCACAAGCTGACGTAGCAGTGGGCCGATACCCATGTTCCCAAAAAAAAAACTAATAGAGTGTGAAGGCAGCAACAAAACTAGCAGCGTGCCAAAAAGTGTGCAGCATATGATATGATATGATATAGATAATGTTTAGGGGTAGATAAATTTTATGTTAATATTTTGAATTGTAAGTGGTGTATAAGTAAATAATGAAGTTTAAGTTTTAAAAAACTTTTGAATTTTGTTTTTTTTTTAGTGTTATGTATGATAATCTCAGAAAAAAAGAGAGTAAAGAATTATATTTTTTTTAAATAAGCTTACTATATTCCACAATAAGTGACATAAATTAATACTCAAACACATAGTGGTTAAGAAGAAGTCAAGCACCATTACGAATGATTTGACCTAAAATCTGTATTTTTTGTGTTTTTTTACAAACTCACAGATCAAAATGTTAATAATAATAATAATTAATAAATATATTCAATATAATATGAGATTGATGGCCTAATTAAAAAAATTACAACAAAAAGAAAGCCTGGGCTATAGGACAAGCTCATCTGAATGATGGTAATCCTAGCTCTTCTTCTTCTTCTTTTAAGCATACAAAATGATTCCAGCCTATCATGAAAAAGAGATCCTGACAACACAAGAGCATTTGCCAGCTTCTCATGTATCCATCAATAAAGCGCAGACTTATTCCTTAATTGAATAGTAAAATATTTTATTAAATATATTTTTTTATTTTTAATTATGATTCTTTGGATGACTTAAAAAAAATTTAATTATATTTCCAATTAAATTATTCTACTAATTAAAAAAAGGTAAGATGTGTTGAATCTAAATTTATTCGTAAATGACAACCCTAGCTGCATGTCATCTTCTGATTAGCTGAAAGAGGACTAGGTTGGAAGGGATCTGTCTAGTATACAGCCTTTCGGCATGAGAGCTTAGTAGTACCAATTTCATGAGCATGCTTGGGTGGGTCTGTGGGCCAGTGTTGAGACGTGAGGATCAGCGACCAACCGATTTGCTAATGTTGTTGGTAACTTATGTGAGAGATTTCAGATCATATGAGACGAGAGAGTTAAGTAAAATGTTACGACGAGAAGGGAGAGGTTTCAAGTTGTATGTTTGTTGCATTATGATCGAACTGAGAGTCTCGTGAACATATGCTTTTATGTAGCTGAGCTTTGTGAGCTTACATGAGAATGATAGCTCTGGGAGAGAATTAGCAACTAAGATGGCGGCCCAAGTATGTTGTTGGTGACACGTTACTGGTTCTGGGAGAGAAGGGAGAGATCTTAAGTATAAAGGGCGAGCTTCTTAACAAGTCCAGCCGAGTAGTACTTGTTGATCGTGTTGGGTGAGTTCATTTGCAAGTTCGAATCATTAGGCTAGTTTCTCCCATAGGAACTTCTTGATGGCGAGTTCTTTTTTCATGACCCGTTGACTAGCTGTAAATAACTATGAAAGCATATTTAATTTGAGTATACAAGATGAGCCCATATTAAATCAATTTATCGACTTCCAAATGAATTCCAAAAACAGAATATTGTCTTTACCAAGTAAGACTGAGTCGAGCCTAACCAAACAAAATAATGACTATTTATAAAAATTTAATCATTAATATAACCTAAATGATTTGTAAAAGAAATTACTTAATTCATAATATAACTATTTAAATAAAAAATATTACCATTCTCCCTATTAATAATACATAATTGCGAATTAAATGAAAGTGATATTTTTATTATGTGGATAATCAAGTAGATTAAAATAACCATTTGTATTTAAAAGATGAAAATCATTTAAGAAAAAAAAAAGGCTTCAGCTCCGATTAAACCTGAAATAACATAAATGGAATAATCATAGTCACTGTAAATAGAACTATGTCTCTCTCAAAATGTGCTAAAACCAGCTTGATGAAAGTGGGGAGAAAGTAACGTTTTTCACAATAGAAAAAATCAAAAAATCCCATTAGAGTGGTTAAATTTTATAAATATATTTCTTCATCTTTTATATTAGTAAAATAAAACCCTTATGTAGAGTTAGGGTGTCAATTTTTGACATGACCCGAAATATGACCCGAACCCGACCCAGATTGAAAATTCCGGGTTTGGGTCAACCCGGACCCGAAACGGGTCGGGTTCGGGTTGACCAGCAACCCGAAAATGACCCTAAATTGACACGAAAACTCCTATTTGACTCGGAAAACCGAGATTGACACATTTTTTACCTGATTTTGACCCGAAAACTAACAATTTTAGGTCAACTTCGGGTCATTCGTGTCGAGTCGGGTTGACCCGGACCAGAATCGGGTCTTGTTCGGGTCTGGAAATCTGACCCGTTTTTAAAAATGAGTCGGGTTCGGGTTGACCCGAACAGTGCCAGGTCAGTTTCGGGTTCGACCCGCTGACTAAGTCTTCATTTGGGATAGTTTTCTTATTATTTTCTAAAGTAGCATGTATTTTAATATATAAATTATTTGAATTACAAATTTTTATAATAAAAAGCTGCTTTTGAAAAATAATAAAAAGTTATTTCAAATGGAGCCACATTTATGTTCCAAAGATTATAAATTAACTTAGTATATATATTACTCTAATCGACTGATATTTACTCTGGTTATTTGACGAATAAGAGAATAAAAGATGAATTTTGATTCATTCAGCGAGGAACATTTGGTTGTTGCCAGAGTTGAAAGTGGTTATTTTATAAAAACTTTAATATTTTCTAGAGTAGTTATATGTTTTACTCCCCTTCTACTCTTATCATAAGAAGGATGTAATTAGCAAAAAAATCAAACAAAAGAGTTAAAAAATAATATATATTTTAATTATAATTTTTTAAAAAAAAATCAATGTTGAAATTATAAATATTTAATATTATACTGCATATAAATAATATTGAATATTATAATCATAAATATTATATCATATTGTATTAAAAAATACTAAAATATTTTAATTTATTTTATTTCTATAATTTTATTAAACTTATTATTTTTATCCAATAATAACTTAAATATTCCACTTTTATATTAAATATTATTAAGAAATTAAATATTTCGCATATGAGTGGCATGAATGTAATATTGAGATTTTAAGTGTTAAATATATAAATAGTATGAAATAAAGGGTATGTATGTAAATCCCCTAAAAAATCACCAGGTTCTTTACAATGTAGGCCTTGTAAATCCCTAAGGTTTTGCATTTTATGTGAAATTTACAGTGTAGGCCTTGCATAAAAATTATTTTTATCAACAAAGTTATGAGCTAGGGGTGATCAATCCCTTGATGTGACGGCGGAATTTTCCTGGAAATCATAAATAAAATAATTCTTATCCTATTAGATTGTGCAAAATTTTAAAATTTTTTCTTGCAAATCTATAGATTAAAAAAGAAAATTGTTTTTTTCGGGGAAACAATGAAAATAAATATTTTTGTGTACATTGAAAGCTCAAATATCCTTTTATTTTCAACTTTTGTAATAAAAAAACTAAAAAAAAAAATGCTACTTATATTCTATTGTGGTTGGCCGTGAATCAATTAATTGAGAACTACGACAACGATGTTGGGAAGTTTTTTCCTATAAAATAAATAGGCAAAGCTATCTTCAACGGGACTGAAATTTTTGCTCTAACTTTAAAAAATTATTTGATGATTAACTTTGATTTGTAGCTTATATTAAACTTATTCAAGCCAAAGATCATAGTCAAGAGTGGATTTTTTTTTTAAAAATAGTTTTCTAAACGCAATAAAAAAATAATTCGTTCATAAGCACCATAATTAAAGCCATGCAATATTTCAAAATTTTTCTTTTTTTTTTTATTAAAAATTAAATGCATGTATATATATGTATTATCATTTTTTATTATAAATTAAATGCATGTATGTATGTATTAAGAGCTCCATTCAAGTTTAGTCAATCATATTCAAGCTTATGATGAACTCGTCATATTTAAATAGAATTCGCCTAATTCTTCCACTTTTCCTAGCAAAGTTGAGGACTTCTTGTAGCCTAATCGATAACTTGCTTCAGTAGTAGTCGACGACTTCTTTCAATCAAAATGAATGTTTTGGCTTCCATCAAGATAGCGACTAAATAAATAACTCATTCAATGCTTAATTAATAGTCATGTAAAGTATGACAACACTTTTTTTTTTTTTTGGGGTAATCTTTCTTCTTGTGTATTAGACTTGGTATAGCTTGAGCTCACACATGTTGACCTCGTTCTTATCGTGATTTGTTGTCTAGCGTGTTCAATCGAGTTGATTGGGCATCGTCGAGCTCAATTCAACTAGAATCAGTGCCAATTTTGATTTGATTTTTGTCAAATTAACTTCGTCGAGTTGAGTCGAACCTAAACTGACCCGAATTGAGCCGAATTGGGTTCGATTTGAACCTGATTTTAGTCCAATAGATCCAGCTTAATTCCAATTAAAACTTGATTGACTTTCTAAATCAATTTAAATCTAATATCAGATCAGGAAATGGATCCAACGGTTCGATTTCGCCAAAATATGAAATCTGTCGTTGTTTTTCAGTCGCGTGACCTCCTGCTTCGATGTATGCCTTGGTATCCTTTGACATAGATTTGGGCGGCACAGTTCTATTTCGATGTTTACAATGGAGCGTAACTCTTGAGGCGACGTTTAGAAGCCTTCTCTAAAGACCTCCTCGAGGCATTCCCCTCCAGTACCCTCTCCATCTCCTCTAGTTCGAGAGCCCCTCTTTGATTCCTTTTCTCTTCCCCTCCTTCTTGCCCTTGCTCTCTGTCCGCCCCCTTGCCCGAGCTCTTCCTCTCTCTCACATGAGAAGCCAGACCAGACGGAAGCCCCGACCTCCTCTTCCTCTCTTCCATTCGATCCACCCAAGAGAAGGACCAACCCGAGCCGCCGCCTCCAGTAACATCCCTTTTCATCCGTACTCCCGACCTCCAGGTTGGCCTTCCGATCTCATGTGCTTGGATACGTTTGAAAGAAAAAAAAAAAAAAAGGGAGAGAAATATTTCATGTTGTACCATCTTTTGCGTATATAAGGAAATGTATGTCATATTTGTTGTTTTGAGAGTTTAAAACACTATGTCACCATTGCATGAATTTCTCTTCCACCTTATTCTTTACTTTTGAACATGACGATCACAATCCTATCCAATTGTATGAAAGCCCCTCTACTGTCCTCTTGAGTATCATCTATTATGAAGATGAATTATGACAGTGCTATTACTTCGTTCTCTCTTGTTCTTAACATTTAGCCACTTTATTTGATAACTGTGGCGACGTGCCTAAAGCCTCAATTGTCATACATATGCTTTCTTTTAGTTTTGAATGTACTTCAAACTTACGTATGTATTTGAAGATAAGGATTCATTGATTTGTCATTGATTTGTTACATAACATAAATATGTATTTGAATCACAATATCATGTCGTTATTGATGTACTTGAACATACATGCATACAAACTTCTTATGGTATAGTTTGTGTTATTATTGATCAAATCCAACATAAGACATAAAGTAATTTGTAGAAAACTCATGCTTTAATTGTAGATCTTGTTTATATACTCATGCTTTATATGTAAATCCAATCTTAATAAGCAACATAATTATATGAGATGTATATTCAATATTTAAATGTAAACCTTAGCCATGCCAATATATCTAATTCAAACATCTTGATCATGCTGAGAGTCATATGTTATATCTTGACTGCAACACATAGTTTGTGAACATAGCTAGTGAATGAGTTATGCATATTATAAGAATGTATATACGTACAAAGCTAACACCATACAAGTGTAGAGATTTAAAACTATGTTATATATGATTTCACTGGCTTTATGTTTCAACCATAAGCATGTACAAATTCAATTCAAAGTTGTATGATTATTGCATTTATCCTGTGTCTCAAACTATATCACATGTATCTTTACCGTGGTGACTATTTGCAACTGTTCATTTATGTCTCTTCTTCATATATGCTCTATTTTTATATGTTTGAGATAAACTAAAGTTGCAAATCCTAGTTGCTTTAAAATTAATTCTTGTATAATTGCATTTCTTTTTGAATAGTGCCTACTCGATCTCATATATATTTTCCTCTTTTTACTTTTTCTTGCAAGGTACATCATGTCTTGCTTACGTATTGGTTAGTAGATTGTGATTGCTTTGGGGGCCTTATGAGAAGGCTCCTATGTTTTGTTGGAGGTAACACTTTAGCACACACTAGACTGTAGGGGTGTCAATTTCGGGTCACGGGTCGGGTTCGGGTCGAACCCGAACTGACCCGGGTGCGAAACGGGTCGACCCTAACCCGACCCGGGTAGAGAAATTCTGCTGCAGGCTTGACGACTATGGGAGTTTGAGCTGGTTTACACGTAAGAAGTCCGGCAGCTTGAAGCAGTTCTTGAGCATATTGTGTTTGACTGAGAAAATAGCCGTTGGGTGTGTGAGAGACTTGAATGCCCAGGAAAAATGAGATGGGACCCAGCTCTTTGAGTGAAAACTTCGTCTGCAGTTTGGAAATTAGTTCAGATATGCGGGCTGTGCTATTGCCAGTAATTAGAATATCATCTACATAAAGTAGGATATAGAGTTCAATGTCCTGCTGATTGTAGAGAAGTAGTGAGGGGTCTGATTTGCTGAAAATGAAGCCCAGAGATTGAAGAAAATTGGTGAGGGTTTGAAACCATTCCCTTGGGGCTTGTTGAGGCCATAGATTATTTTATGCATTTTGCATACATGATTGGGATGAGCTTCATCAATGAAACATTGAGGTTGTTTCATATATACTTCTTCATGTAATTGACCGTGTAAGAATGCATTTGTGACATCAAGTTGGAGTACTGGCCAGTTTCGATGGAGCGCAATGGTAAGCATGATACGAATTGTTGGCATCTTTGCTACAGGGATGAAGGTCTCTTTGTAGTCAATTCCAAGTTCTTGCTTGAACCCTTGGGCAACAAGTCGTGCTTTGTAACGATCAAGGCTGCCATCTGGATTTAATTTTGTTCGAAAAGTCCATTTGCTGCCAAGAACATTTCGATGAGATGGCGGTGGAACCAGTGTCCATGTGCCTTGGTTCTGGAGCACGGTGAATTCATCAGACATAGCTAGTCTCCAAGGATTGGATTTGATGGCTTGACCGAAGCTTGTTGGAGTGGAGATGGTCTGGGGAATGGCTAGGAGGTTGAGTTGTTGTTTGGGCTTTAAGTGACCAGTTTTGAATCTGGTAAGCATGGGATGGTGGGATTGAGGTGCCATTGAAGTTAGCGGTGTGGGTGCAGGAGAGGTTAATGGAGAAGTATTTGAGGAGTGGCTGGCAGAGGATGTAGATGCAGGAATTGGTATATGCTGGGACGGTGAGCTAGTTTCGGTGTTGTTTGTGATGCTGATGTTGGGAGGAGGATATGATAGTGTTGAGACATGAATTAGAGTGAGGGGAGACTGAGAGATGCTGGATGAGGGTGTGGATGTTGGAGTGAGGGAGGTTTGGTCTGGTGAGTAGGGAAAGATTTGTTCGTGAAATGTAACATGACGTGAGATGTGTATTTTACCGGTTTGGATGTTGAAACAGCGATACCCTTTGTGATTGGTGGAGTAACCAACAAAAATACACTGTGTTGATCGTGGATGAAGTTTGTTAGGTGAGAGAGGTCGGAGCCACGGATAGCATAGACATCCAAATGTTTTAAGGTGTGAGTAAGATGGTTCTTTTTGATATAGAACTTGGTATGGAGAGTTGAAATTAAGTGTTTTGGAGGGGAGTCTATTGATCAGATAATTTGCCGTTAGCAGAGCTTCTATCCAAAATTGAAGAGGTAGATGAGCAGCGTGGAGAAGTGTTCGAGTGGTTTCAATTAAGTGGCGATGTTTTCTCTCGGCAGTGCCGTTTTGCTCAGGGGTGTAGGGACAGCTCATTTGGTGATGGATACCATTGATCGATAATAGTGTTTTAAAGTTTGTTGATTGGTATTCTCCACCTCCATCGGATTGAAATGTTTTTATTTTGGTGTTAAATTGTGTTTGTATGAGCTGCAGAAATTGCTGAAATTTTTGTACGGTTTCAGATTTTGCGCGCATTGGATAAAGCCATGAGAATCGTGTGTGACCGTCGATGAAGATTACATAGTAATAGTAGCCATTTAAAGAGGAGATGGGTGCGGGATCCCACACATCTGAATAGACTATTGTAAATGGAGATGAAACCTTCTTTTCATTAAGTTTGAAAGGTAATTTATGGCTTTTAGCCATGTTACATGAGTTGCAAACTAAAGACATGGTATTGGAAATACATAACGTAGGGATTTTCCTAGATAAATGTTGTAGTAGCTGGAGGTGTGGGTGACCCAAGCGCGCGTGCCATATGAAGCTGGATGATTGAGATGTATGAAGGGCTTAATGAGGTTGAGAAGGTATGGTGTAGAGACCGTCCTTGCTCCGACCTTTAAGGATAATTTGATGATTCTAATTGTCCTTTATGGTGAATCCGAAAGTATCAAAACATATGGAACAATTATTATCAGTTGTAAGTTTGTGAATAGATAGTAGATTGTGTGTAAGAGAGGGAACATGTAGGAGTTTTTGTAGAAGAAGCTTACGTGGGGTGTTTGGTAGAGGAAGGATTACTTGACCAGTGGATTGGATCGGGAGAGAGGCACCATTGGCTGTGGAGATGTTATCGGTTCCATTGTATGGCTGCGAGTATTGGAGTTGAAGAGGATCGGAAGTAAGGTGGGAACTAGCTCCGGAATCCAAATACCAATCAGAGAGTGGAGTAGCTTGCTGTGTCGTGAAGAAACTGCGCTGTGGGGAAGACATTGTTGGTGTGTACTGCAGATTTGCACGATGCCAACACTGAGCAGCTGAATGGCCAATCTTGTTGCATATCTGGCAAGTTATGCGGGGAGCAGCATTCTCTCTACTGTTGAAGTTTCGCTGTGAGCGACTGGGGTTATTGAGGTTTTTCGGTGGAAATCCTCTGTTTCCAGGTGTTCTGCCACGGTTTGCTCTGTTTTGATCAGCTGACGGGTATCGGTTGCTGCTGTAGTTTTTGAACGCAGCCAGAGCAGTTGAGTCGGTCGGAACGGTAGTGTCTTTAGATCGATCATTCTGGATGTTAATCTCTTCACTTAATAATAGTGAATAAAGCTCATCTAACGGAATGCTGGATGGTCGGGTACGAATAGCAGTTTTGAACCCGTTGTATGAAGATGGCAATCCGTTTAGTATGTGCAGAATGATATCCTCAGGTTCTATCGTCGAACCTGCAGCTGCTATATTGTCTACTAAAGACTTTACCTGTGCTAGATACTGATTAACAGTTTGATCCTTCATCTCAATGCGGTATAGTTCATTCTTGAGTTGAATGACTCTTGAGCGATTTGTTGGTTGGAGTCTTCTCTCAAGAGCTTCCCAGATTTCATGTGTGGTCTGCAGCGTTAATACGTATGGCAGGATACTTGGTGAAATGGTTGAGTACAATGCAGCTGCCAGATTTTGATCTGTTAGTTGCCAGATCTGATATTTTGGATTGAGTGTAATGTCGCCATTAGAGGAGGTGACTAATTTTGGCGGGCAAGCTTCGGTGCCAGAAATGAATCCTTCAAAGCCATTTGCAGAGAGAATCTTAAGCACCTGTAGCTTCCATAAGGAATGATTCTCACTGTTAAGCTGAATATTCACTATATGCTTTATGTTTGAGATGATGAACTTCAGCGGGGCAGGAATGGAGATGTCGGCAACGACTGCTTCGGTAGAGATGGCCTGAGATGCTGAAGAAGCTTGACTGTCAGCCATGGCTCTGATACCATGAAGATTCCTGTAAAACAGAGTTAGAGAAAGGAAGAAACGGAGAGGAAAGAGTTTCGGCTGTAATACTTTTTCATTTCTGTATATCTTAGTATTAGCTCAATACATGTATTTATAAGAAGACAAGCTGTAGAGAGGATAAAGTGTAGAATCGGTTATGAGCCAGTGATAGAGGAGCAGGGCGTTGACAGAGCTGACAGTGGAGCAGTGGGTAATGACCACTTACCGGTATAATTACCTATTACCAGTAATGGAGCAGCAACTCATGTTTATGATTACTAATATTCTGATGGTTAACAACGCCGACGACAAGAAAGTCGGCGAAATTGGTATGATCTCAACCGTCGCCAGCTACTATCGGCGACGACCTGAACCTGCAGGTCTTCTTGGTTCTTTTCTCCACAGCTTCCTCGCTGCTCACTTTATCAAAGAATGGTGCATCAGACTTCATAATCTTATTGTTGTTGAAGATCATGAACATGTTATATGGGTTTATTATTATTATTATTATTATTTTATGAACATGTTATATGGACTATATATATTGTTTGTTTGTTCTTTTATTTGATTTTTCAGTTGTTTAGAGGAATTTTAAAAATAAATAAATAAGGGCCCCTACGAAATGTTTTCGACTCCGCTGCTTAGTATTGAGTAAACGTTTATTATCAAACTTTGGTAACTTAAAGAATAATTAATTATGAAAAGAAATATGTTATTATTTAATTTTTTATTATTTTAATTATAATTTTTCAGAATTTAAGAGAATATGAGAATTAAATATAAAGTCAAATATCACTAGAGAACTCGCCATATTAAAATAGAACTTGCCCAATTCTATGGTTTCTTCGGTATCTTTTTCCAACCAAATTAATGATATGTTTAACCATTATAAAATTTTCTTAGTTTTTTTTTTTTTTTTAACTTTTAACCATTATAAAATTTAGTCATTGATAAATGCCAAAAAAAATTTATGCGAGTAAACGCATAGATTTCTTTTGACCGTTTGGTCACACTGTAACTTCTTACATATTACAATTTATTGCTGTGACAATTAGCCAAATAATACAAGTAATTAACCTCAACGTCCGATCAGTACATCCTCTTAATGACCAATTTGCCGAGTAACAATACATTTGATGAGGATTAATCCCCCTCACTTTAAACAAGTTTTTCTTG
>NW_021319320.1:477156-480778 GCF_001605985.2 Dendrobium catenatum
TTTAACTGTGATTTTACACGCGGCGGCGCGTGATTACACCACGTGGAAGGCGGCGGTCAAGCGGGGCCCTCCACTTAACCAGCTCAGCAGGGTTTTGGAGTCGTTGGATCCATCACAGTGCGGATCCGACGGTTAGAATTGAACCCGCGGTATCAAATTCGATCTGCAACGATCGAACGGTCCGCAAAAACCCCGCCGTTTGGAATTGACGGACTAGATTGAGCTGAATGAAGCTTCATTCGGCGAAGCGGATGACCGCGCTCGGACCGATCACGGGAAGGAAAGATCACAGCCGCTGATCTTGCAATCAACGGCTGAGGTCTTTCGCCGTTCAGCTGAACCTGACCGAGCCCTAGAACATGTTTTTTAGCTTGTTCTTTTGATCCGGTCAATCAAAATCCATAAAATTTTAGATCTAGATCAAATAAATGAACAGAAATAATGGGGATTCGGTCTTGTAGCTTGAAATGTACTATAGAGAAACTTATTTAAGCTAGTGTACTTAGCTCTAGGGTTTCAATTTTTCACCTCGATTTTGGACGGATTTAACCGTTTATGAATTTGTTGCACTTGTAGACTGTCCACGCTCCTATTTGTAGAAGACACTACGGTCAGAGGAGCTACAGATCGAGCTGGAGAAAGCCTGGACGTGGTTAGCCTTCGGTTTGGCCGGAAGCTCGCCGGCGGCAACCTCCAAACGTCGGATTCCGGCCTTGGGGATGTATAGGAATTTTTTAAGGCTTGGAGGAGCAATAATATCCTCTGGAGAGGCTGAGTATGGAGAGATAGGGTAGGTGTTAGAATTCGGCTCTCTTAGGGCATCTTGCCCTATTCAGCCATTCTCCAAGGGCTTGGATGGCTCTGATGGGCCTAACAGCTTGCTGAGATGTTGCCACCTGCCCATGGGGTGGTTGGAAAGCTGGATGCAAGGACAACTCAAGGACATGCTATGTGGAAAGTAGGTTTTGGTCCCCACTTGAGCATGAGAGCAATGGTGGCCTTTTGATCTTGATCCAAGGGATAAGATAGACCCTAGGAATGTTCTAGAGGGGGTTAATATTGCTGGAATCGATTTGGGTTAAGGTGGATTAGGTTTAAGAGGGGTTTTAACTCTCTTTGACCACCCCAAGAGGTTGATTTGACCATTTGACCAGTCCACTTTCCATGTGGACTGATGAGGTGGCATTGGAGGATGCCATTGCCATGGGTGTTGGAGTGTTGGAATAGAGATGACTTAAGGTTTGGGAAAATTCAAAGCTTGAATGTTTAAAAGGGAATTTCAAGTGGTTTGACCAAGTATTATTATGTTGACTTGGTCAACTAAGCCCTTGATATTGATTGACCAGATTATTGGGTGTGTTGAGCCCATAAACTTGGAGGTTATTCAATGCTTGAAAGGGGTTAAAATGTCAAATGGGTTAAGATAACCATTTAGACATTAAGGTATTAAGGTTACCTAGTGAATGGGTCAACCAAGTGACCCAGGACCGAATTTGGGTGCTCGAGCAGTTTGGTTTGATTGCTTGAAACTCACTGAAATATTCTTTCCAGTGATTTGAAAACAGGGTCGTTTGGGTTTGAAATCACTATTCAGCCTCGTAGGGGGTATTTTGCGTCATTTTGGGGCTCATGGTCTACTAGGGCTTTGAAATGAGTCAGGAAAATGCAGTTTATTGTCACCATACCAGGGTAATGGTCCGAAAGTGACTAGAAGCTTTGGTGGAAGGCTTCTAAGTCGAATTCTTCAAGTGCTGATAGTCCAGTGGCATAGTCTGTAAAATATTTTGAAGATTTTACAGCTTTCGATTGATTTGTTTTTAAGGTTAGAGACTAGAATGGGGCTCAACTTGGAGGGTTTCCTCCAGAGACCATGTGCCCTATCAGTATGCAACTGTACAGGACTGTAAATCGCGAGGTCATTGACTGGGTTTTTGAAGTATTTTGGAAATTCACTGGAAAAGGCTTTTAGGATGCAACCTTTGGCCTTGGATTTTGGTTTCAAATTCTGAATTTGAGTTGGATTTTGATTTGATTGACTCATATGTCTGGATTGATTTAATGATCTTAGGTAGATCCAAAGTCTGGACTCCTAGAAGGGTCTTAAGGGTCTAGAATAGAACCTAAGGTCTTGAGTCTAGAAGGATCCTTAGGGCCTAGAGTTTGAATGATTTGGAAATTAATCTATGGTCAGATTTAATCCAAGTGACCTCATACAAAAATGCAGTGTCACCCAATTATCTACGCTCCTGATGACCTATTTTATAAGATGATTTTGATATGTATTATCAGCAAATCTATGTGTCTTGGTATAGTTGTTGTTGTCCGTGTTTTTTTGTCTTTGTCCTCCTTTTTGTTAATGTTTTTTGGTTGGACTGTGTTTTGATTTGATGTTGTTTGATTTTGTTTGTATGAGTTTTATTTGTTTCCTAGTGTGGTGTATAATTTGAGGTGTTTGTTTGATGATGTTATTTTGGTATTTTTACTGTATTGTTGTTTAGAATTGTGGCGCGTCTTTATTTTTCGATTCTCTTGCATTTTATTTTCTATGTTTTTGGTTATAAGATTGTTTATGTTGTTATTTACTTATCTCTTGATTCAAATGGTGCTTGTTTTTGAAAATTAATATTTTTAATTTGTGATCTTGTCTTTTTATATAATAGAATATTAAAAATCCCTCAAATTCATCCCCCCTCTTGGGTGTTGTTTGTTGTGTGTGATTTCTTGTGTGTGTTGTTTTGTGTTTTTGGTCCTAGTTTATATTAATCTACTATCCGAGTGTGAGTGTGCTCATGCGAATGTATGGGTAGTATTTGTTTCATGTACGGTGTTTTTGTGGGTGTGTTTCTTTTGAGATTTTGAATTGTTTTTTTTGGGATAGGAATGTTTGATTTCGAATGTAGAGCATGTGAGCATAGAGTTGGGGATTGTTTTATGATTCGTGCATAATTTTTAGGAGGTATTATCGTGTTGTTGTTTTGGGGATGGGTTTGAATTTCGATTACTTTTGGAGGATTTACTTATTGCCTTAGCCCTCTATTCATTTCTATTCAAAATTCAAGGTTTGGTATTAAAGTCTTTGATTGTTAAGATGGTGATCTAATAGGTGTTTTCTTGGTTATTAGATGTTCAGATTCTTACATCTAAATCGAACCTTGAAGCGAAGGTTTCGTATGTAATGCTTGATATGTATTGTTAGATCTGTATGATTCGGGAACATGTTTTTGTATTTTATAGCGATTTTATTCAAGTTATATTATCATTCGTGGTTGTTGGTGGTGGTGTTAAGTTTTTAGTTTGGTCTTGAAACTTTTTTTTGATAGTGTTAATCTTTTATTATCTTCGATAAAGGCTTTTGGTTTTTTTTTGTTGGATTGAGGTCGATTGTTTCAATTGCTTTTATGTTTTGTGTTTGGGTATTTCTTCCACTTCTAATGGGTAGGTTCCTTATTGGTGTGTATGTCTACGTTTTAAGGGTTACATAACACTTAGGCACTTGAGAGATTCATTACGTGGAAATTGAACCTGATCGATATGATTAGATTGGTCTAATATTTATCTTATATGTGTTGTATATGCGATATATTTTTTCAAATCAAATTTTAATTCGATTTTTGAGAGTCTA
>NW_021319320.1:480878-484448 GCF_001605985.2 Dendrobium catenatum
AAGCAAGAAAGAATTGAGCAATCACCAGCAATAGGCCTTAGGCCCCCAACTGAGGGTTATGATCCGTCCACTCTACTAGAAGATGTTAAGGCATATTACTATACGTGTCCCACTACATCATCTGTAGAGGAGGAGTAGAAATCACTCGGGGTGCCACTCTTTTAACAACTAGAATTTGAGAGAGGAAATAATCTAAGATTGTATCAGATAGTGATACCGCCAAAATTTAAATTTTGCCGTGGTCCTATCGCGATAAATCTTTTGATTACAGTAATGTCGTTCCTCCTAGGGATAGTGCAGATCCTATAACAGTCTCTTCCTCTAAAGAGATTAGAGGAATTCAATTCCATGTTGACAAGGGTCTTGCCACCTAGACTTGTAACTTTTTAAGGAAAGTTTTCAATTTCTCAAGTGTACTGATTTTAAATCTTCAAGATAATTGATTCACCTTTTTAATCGAAATTGACCTCTATCTTAAGTTTTAAGCAGGCGAGAGTCGTAGTTGACTCCATCTAATATTTGGATGTCCCTCCCTCCCACCGCTTTCGTGGGTTAATTTAACTTTTGAATTAAAATTTATCTCAAATTTAGGTTGATTCTAGAAATAAAAATTTTATCAATCTTCTAGCAATCTTTTATCTTAATAGGAGATTTACGCGTGTCTTAAATCTATTCAATAATTTTCAAAAGTTAAGTTGATACTCTTTTCATAAAGATTGAGTGTGCTTTGAGGATTATTCTTTCTTGTATAAGAGAATGAATTTTCTTCCATAATACTTGAGATATAATCCCAACATTCAAAATAAAAAGATCAATCAATTTAAGATATTTGAAGAGAGTGGAGCCTCTTCTCGAATTCAATTGAAATCAAAAGATGTGCGAATGCGCTAAAAATCAAAAAATGCACGAATGCGCCAAGAATCAAGAAGTGCACGAAGTGCACCAAAAGTCATAGATATGCAAATTGCGTCACCAGAAAAAGAGAAAAAGAGTAAGATGGCTTCCTCCCTTTAAATCCTTAAATCTCAAAAAAAAAAAAAAAACCTCGATCAACTTTAAATACTTGACTTTGAAAATCTTGAATCTAGATTTTTGTTCATGCATGAATTATCTATCAGATAGAGGAACATCATGAAAGAAAATTGAAAAGATCAAATTTCTTTATCCAACTTAAACACTTTGAAATCAATTTTAATTCGAAATCTATACAAGGGAAACCCCAGTTTAGTTTCTGCGAGACTTGGTCTGGGTCAACAAAACTAAAATTCTGTCAAATTAGTTGGAGTCAACTCTTAGCACTCTAATTGATAAATTTGTTCCCACAAGTCGTTCCGACAGGGTCCAAATGGTTAGAGGAAATTTCTTAATAAAATAAATGAATCATCTTCTTCTGATAAAGAATTCAAATTCTATCCTTGAGAAATGTGTGTAAGTCCTTGCACAGAGGCATCTCTTTCTTTAAGGCCTTTTCAATAAAATTACACTCTATACTGGGTCCAAGATCAACCCTACTAGAGGAGTATTTTGGAATGCTGGGAATTGCCGTTCAAGTTCAAACGACGACTAAGCAGAGTGCCCGACTCCAATTTGAGGAGCTCGAGGCCTTACAGAGCTTTTTCTTTAAGGCTCAATAAAACTCAGAATCATATAAAGCCTAATTGGTTCAAGCTTGTGATAAGATAGTGCGACTTAGAACCTTCCAAGTAGGAGACTTGGTCCAGGTTCTTTGGAAGCTTATCTTAGCCTACCAAGAGATCGGTAGAGTAGTTTGAACCAACACAAGCTGTCTTTTGTCGTAGAAATGATCTTTGAAAAAAAAAATTCAAACATTAACTGATCAATCCTGAAGGATGCCACCCAACATTTTCGAATGTTGGGGCGGCTCTTCAGGAAGTACCATGCCAAATGAGTGTCAAAACTAAATCAAATTCAAAATTCTTCAAACTTAAATTCACCCAAATCAAAATTCAATCAAATCAAATTCTCCAAATTCGAATTCAAAATCTTCCAAATTCAGATCTCTATCTGAAATCACAATTTCAATCAACCTCAAATCATGTCAAATCCAATCAAAATCCAAAATTTAAAAATCATTCAAATTCAAAACCAAAATCACTCCATTCTTTTCCTTAAGGTTAGGTGTGAGTCCCCGAGCTTCCTTTCCTTAGGATTAGATCTGCTAGTGGTGGAGCAAGCCCCTCGTGGCACCATCCTAGCGTACAAAATCAAATTTCGGGTTAGATAGCTTTTGCCGAATCCTTAGTGATTCTAGCAGACTATCTCCTTGGCTAGTTCCCCTAGTTAGATGTGAGTCCCTGTGCTTTCTAGCTAGGTTAGTCATTGAATACCCAGTACAAACCTGATCCGTTAGGAGTAGGTGTGAGTCCCTGTGCTTCCTACCTCCTAGGATCTCGATTGACTAAAGGTGGAATTAAGCCTGTTGGGCCCCACATAGTCCAGTCATATCTTTTCTTTAAGGTTAGGTATGAGTCCCAGAGCTTCCTTTCCTTAGGATTAGATCCACTAGTGATGGAGCAAGCCCATCGTGGCACCATCCTAGTTTAAATACAAATCCAATCCTTTAGGTGTAGGTGTGAGTCCCCGTGCTTCATATCTCCTAGGATCTCGACTAACTAGTAGTGGATTTAAGCCTCTTAAGCCCCACTATAGTTCAGTCACCTTCTCTTCCTTAGGGTTTAGGTTTCCTCCTTCCCATAGGATTAGGTCCACTAGAGGTAGAGTACGCCCCTCATGGCACTACCCTAGTATCAAACACATATTCGATCCTCTGTAGTTAGGATGTCTTCCTTTCTATACGATCACTCAATCTTCTTTTCCTTAAGGTTAGGTCTCCTCCTTCTCTTAGGATTAGATCCACTGGTGGTAGAGTACGCCCCTCGTGGCACTACCCTAGTATCAAACTCAAATTCGATCCTCGATAGTTAGGATTTCCTCCTTTCTATATGATCATTCAATCCTCTAGGGTTAGGTCGTCCCTTTCCTTAGAACCAAAATCAAATTCAATCCTCTAGGGTTAGGACTTCCCTTCCCTTAAAACCAACATCAAATTCAATCCTCTGGGGTTAGATCTTTTCTTTCCTTAGAATCAAATCCAAATCCAATCTTCTTCTCCTTAAGGTTAGGTTTCTTCCTTCCCTTAGGATTAGATCCACTAGTGGTAGAGTACGCCCCTCGTGGCACTACCCTGGTGCCAAATCAAACTCAATTATCTAGGATTAGGACTTTTCCTTCCCTTAGAATCAAATCCAAATTCAATCTTCTAAGGTTAGGCGCCCTTTCCTTTAGAATCAAAACACTAATCTGATCCTCTATAGTTAGGAATTCTGTCTGCCTATACGATCACCCAAATTTTCTTTCCTTTAGGGTTAGATATCTTCTTCCCTTAGGATTCAACCTACTAGTTGTAGAGTACGCCCTCCGTGGCACTACCCTAGTATAAAGTTAAATCTTGATTCCCCAGGGATGAACTTCTCATTCCCTTAGGATCAAAATTTCAAACTTGACCTTTAAGTTCGGTCAACGCCAATATGTGCAATAGAATTTCATTCT
>NW_021319320.1:490678-493707 GCF_001605985.2 Dendrobium catenatum
AAAGGAGAGAGGTTGTAGAGACGAGAGTGCGATCTTCAATACACTTACTTGACTACTACACAGAAAGACTCAAGCAAGAAAGAATTTAACGATCACCAACAATAGGCCACAGGCCCCCAACTGAGGGTTATGATCCGTTCACTCTACTAGAAGTTGTTAAGGCACATTATTATACGTGTCCCAATATATCATCTACATAGGAGGAGGAGTAGAAACCACTCGGGGTGCCACTCTCTTAACTACTAATCTAGTAGTAATTTGAGAGGGGAAACAATCTAAGATTATGTCAGATAGTGATACCGTCAAAATTTAAATTTTGATGGGGTCCTATCGCGATAAATCTTTTGATTACAGTAATGTCGCAATATCTAGGGATAGTGCAGACCTTATAATAGTCTCTCCCTCCACAGAGATTGTAGAAATTCAATTCCAAGTTGACAAGGGTCTTGCCACCTAGACTTGTAGCCTTTTTAAGAAAAACATCAATTTCTCAAGTGTACTAGATTCAAATTTTCAAGATAGTTGATTCCTCCTTTTAGTAAAAATTGACCTCTATCTTAAGTCTTAAGCAAGAGAGAGTTGTAGTTGACTCCGGCAAATGTTTGAATGTCCCTCCCTCCCACCGCTTTCGTGGGTTGATTTAACATTTGGATTAAAATCTACCTCAAACTTAAGTTGAATTCAGAAATGAAAATTTTATCAATATTCTAGCAATTTTCTATCTTAATAGGAGATTCTCGCATGTCTAAAATCTGTTCAATGATTTTTAAAGTCAAGCCAAAATCTTTTTCAAAGATTGGGTGTGCTTTGAGGATTATTCTTCCTTGTATAAGAGAATAAATTTTCTTCTCTAATACTTGAGATATAATCCCAACATTCAAAATAAAAAGATTAATTAATTTAAGGTATCTGAAGAAGGTGGAGCCTCTTTTCGAATTCAATTGAAATCAAAAGATGCACGAATGTGCTAGAAATCAAAAATCGCACGAATGCGCCAAAAATCAAGAAATGCACGAAGTGCGCTAAAAGCCAAAAGATATGTAAACTACGTCACCAGAAAAAGAGGAGAAAAGTAAGATGGCTTCCTTCCTTTAAATCCTTAAATCTAAAAAAAAAAACCAATCAACTTTAAATACTTGACTTTGAAAATCCTAAATTCAGATTTTTCAACATGCATGAATTTTCTATCACATAAAAAAACATATGCAAGAGAATTAAAAAGATTGAATTTCTCTCTTCAACTTAAACGCTTTGAAATAAATTTTTAATTCAAAATCTATACAAGGGAGACCCCAGTTTAGTTTCTAAGAGACTTGGTCTGGGTCAACAAAACTAAAATTCTCTCAAATTAGTCGAAGTTGACTCTTCTCACTCTAATTGATAAATTTGTTCCCACATGTCGTTCCGACAGGGTCCAAATAGGTAGAGGAAATTTTTTAATAAAATGAATGAATCTTTTACTCCTGATAAGAATTCAAATCCTATCCTTGAGGAGTGCATGAGCCCTTACGTGTAGGGTTCTTTTCCTTTAAGGCCTTTTTAATAAAATTACACTCTACACTGGGTCCACGATTAACCTCATTAGAGGAGTATTTTGTAATGCTAGGAATTGCCGTTCAAAATCAATCCACGACTGAGTAGAGTGCCCGACTCCAATTTGAGGAGCCCGAGGCCTTGCAGAGCTTCGTCTTTAAGACTCAATAAAACTCAAAATTGTTCGAAGCTTGACTGGTTGAAGTTCGTGATAAGATAGAGCAACTTAGAACCTTCCAAGTAGAAGACTTGGTCCAGGTTCTTTGGATGCATATCTTAACCTACTGAGAGATCGGTGAAGGATTTTCAACCAACACAAGACTGTCCTTTTGTCGTAGAGACGATCTTTGAGAAAATTTTAAATATTAACTGATCAACCTTGAAGGATGTCACTTGACATTTTCGAATGTCGGGGTGGCTCTTCAGGAAGTACCATGCCAGATGAGTGTCAAAACTAAATTAAATTCAAAATTCTTCAAACTTAAATTCACCAAAATCAAATCAATCTTTCAAAAACATTCAAATTCAAAATCTTCCAAATTCAGATCTCTATCTAAAATCACAATTTCAATCAACATCAAATCATATCAAATCCAATCGAAATCCAAAATTTAAAAATCATTCAAATTCAAAACCAAAACCAAACTTTCTTTTCTTTAAGGTTAGGTGTGAGTCCCCATGCTTCTTTTTCTTAGGATTAGATTTGCTAGCGGTGGAGCAAGCCCCTCGTGGCACCATCCTAGCGTATAAAATTAAATTTCGGGTTAGATAGCTTTTGCCAAATCCTTAGAGATTTGGGTAGACAATCTCCTTGGCTAGTTCCCCTAGTTAGATGTGAGTCCTTGTGCTTTCTAGCTAGGTTAGTCATTGAATACCCAGTACAAATCCGATCCATTAGGAGTAGGTGTGAGTCCCTGTGCTTCCTATCTCCTAGGATCTCGACTGACTAAAAGTGGGATTAAGCCTATTGGGCCCCACATAGTCTAGTCACTCTTTCTTTTCTTTAAGGTTAAGTGTGAGTCCCCGTGCTTCCTTTCCTTAGGATTAGATTTGCTAGTGGTGGAGCAAACCCCTCGTGGCACCATCCTAGCGTATAAAATTAAATTTCGGGTTAGATAGCTTTTGCCAAATCCTTTGAGATTTGGGTAGACTTTCTCCTTGGCTAGTTCTCCTAGTTAGATGTGAGTCCCTATACTTTCTAGCTAGGTTAGTCATTGAATACCCAGTACAAATTCGATCCATTAGGAGTAGGTGTGAGTCCCTTTGCTTCCTATCTCCTAGGATCTCGACTGACTAAAAGTGGAATTAAGCCTGTTGGGCCCCATATAGTCTAGTCACTCTTCTTTTCTTTAAGGTTAGGTGTGAGTCTCCGTGCTTCCTTTCCTTAGGATTAGATCCGCTAGTGGTGGTGCAAGCCCCTCGTGGCACCATCCTAGCGTATAAAATTAAATTTCGAGTTAGATAGCTTTTGCCAAATCCTTAGAGATTTGGGTAGA
>NW_021319320.1:493807-498801 GCF_001605985.2 Dendrobium catenatum
GAATTTGGAGAATTTGATTTGATTGAATTTTGATTTGTGTGAATTTTAAGTTTGAAGAATTTTGAATTTGACTTAGTTTTGACACTCATTTGGCACGGTACTTCCTGAAGAGCCGCCCTGACATTCGAAAATGTTGGGTGGCACCCTTCAGGGTTAATCAACTAATGTTTGAAATTTTCTCAAAGATCGTCTCTACGACAAAAAGACATCTTGTGTTGGTTCAAACTCCTCCATCGATCTCTTGGTAGGCTAAGATATGCATCCAAAGAACCTGGACCAAGTCTCATACTTGGAAGGTTCTATGTTGCGCTATCTTATCACAGGCTTGAACCGGTCAGGCTTTGTACGATTCTGAGTTTTATTGAGCCTTAAAGAAAAATCTCTGTAAGACCTCGAGCTCCTCAAATTGGAGTCGGGTACTCTGCTCTATCGTCGTTTGAACTTGAACGGCAATTCCCAGCATTACAAAATACTCCTCTAATTGGGTTGATCGTGGACCCAGCATAGAGTGTAATTTTGTTACAAAGGCTTAAAAAGAAGAGATGCCTTTGTGCAAGGACTTACAAACATTTCTCAAGGACAGGATTTGATTTTTTAACAAGAGTAGAAGATTCATTCTTGTTATTAAAAAATTCCTCTAACCATTTGGACCCTGTCGAAATGACAAACGGGAGCAAATTTATCAAATAGAGTGAGAAATAGAGTTGACTCCAACTAACCTTGAAAAGGTTTAAGGATTTAGGTTTTGTTGACCCAGACCAAATTTTGTAGAAATTAAACTGGGGTCTCCCATAAATAGATTTTGAATTAAAATCAACTTCAAAGAGTTTAAGTTGAAGAATGAAATTCAATCTTTTCAAATCTCTTGCATATGTTCTTCTATTTGATAGAAAATTCATGCATTGTGAAGAATCTGGATTCAAGATTTTCAAAGTCAAGTACTTGAAGGAGATCAGATATTTTGAGATCTAAGGATTTAAAGGAAGGAAGCCATCTTACTTTTCTTCTCTTTTTCTAATGACGCTGTTTGCGTATCTTTTGACTTTTGATGCACTTTGTGTATTTCTTGATTTTTGGCGCATTCGCGCATATTTTGATTTCAATTATTTTCGAGAAGAGGTTCCACTTCCTTCAAATACCTTAAATTGATTGATCTTTTTTTTATTTTGGATGTTTGGATTATATCTCATGTATTAGAGAAGATTATTCATTCTCTTATACAAGGAAGAATAATCCTCAAAGCACATCCAATCTTTTTGAAAAAGTATCGACTTGACTTTTGAAAATCATTGAACAAATTTTAGACCTGCAAGAATTGCCTATTAAGATAGAAAATTGCTAGAATATTGATAAAATTTTCATTTCTGAATTCAACTTAAGTTTGAGGTAGATTTTAATCCAAATGTTAAATCAACCCACAAAAGCGGTGGGAGGGAGGGACATTCAAACATTTACCAGAGTCAACTACAACTCTCTCTTGCTTAAGACTTAAGATAGAGGTCAATTTTTACTAAAAGGAGGAATCAACTATCTTGAAAATTTGAATCTAGTACACTTGAGAAATTGATAAGTTTTCCTTAAAAAGGCTACAAGTCTAGGTGGCAAGACCCTTGTCAACTTGGAATTGAATTCCTACAATCTCTGTGGAGGGAGAGACTATTATAAGGTCTGCACTATCCCTAGATATTGCGATATTACTGTAATCAAAAGATTTATCGTGATAGGACCCCATCAAAATTTAAATTTTGACGCTATCACTATCTGACATAACCTTAGATTGTTTCCCCTCTCAAATTACTACTAGACTAGTAGTTAAGAGAGTGGCACCCCGAGTGGTTTCTATTTCTCCTCCTCTGTAGATGAGGTAGTGGGACACGTGTAGTAACGTGCCTTAACATATTCTAGTAGAGTGGACGGATCATAACCCTCAATTGGGGGCCTATGGCCTATTACTGATGATCGTTCAATTCTTTCTTGCTCGAGTCTTTCTGTGTAGTAGTCAAGTATGTGTATTGAAGATCGCACTCTCGTCTCTACAACCTCTCTCCTTTATGCAAGGAGAGGGTACGTAGAAGGAGAAATAAGATCTTGATTGGCCTCGAAGTCGGCCTTCTCTAAAGCTTCCGACTCAATGGTCTTTCTAGCCTTAAGGTTCCTCTTTCTGGCTCTTCGAAGGTAAATCTTCCTCTTGTTTTTGTCAATGACAAGGATGCTAGAGCTTGATCCGATCTCTGACTGAGATGGTCCTTCGTCGATCATTATTGATTTCTAGTTTTGATCCTCCTGAGTAGAGAGTACATTGGGTACAGGGGCGACAACGACCTCCATCTGAGAGATGGGGGAGTTAACTCTTGACCCTAAAGTAATCTTAACTAAAGGGAAATTCCCTTGAGTACAAGTGGACAGATCTAAGATTCTTTCTCCATCAATTGAAATCTCGAGGTTTTTAAATTCCATTTCGTACTGAATTAAATTTCCATTGAGAATTTCTTCTATAGGCACATCTCTGTTCAGTGAAAAGATGAGTTTCCCAGCCATTTGAGTGTTTGATTTCCTGGAATTAAGAAATTAATTTGAATTAGAGATTTTTGAAATGACATTAAGTTTTGAATTTGATTGATTTTATTTAAAATTTTATAACTCAATCGTGTTCAGTTTACACTAAACACATGGTTAACAAAAATTAAGAGAAAATCAGGAAGCCTGGACTTGACTCTTTCACTGCACTGACTAGCTTAGAGTGAAATGTCAAAATCCGAGTTTGATAAAGGGTTTGAATTTGTGTTGCCTATGTTAAACTACAAAAGGTATTGTATAAAACATATGGCAACGAAGGTTGAAGTTGATTTAAAAGATCTTGAAAGAGATGTTGAATTTTTGAAAATCCGACAGAATCTCCCCTTATTTTTGGGACTCAAGGTGTTGAATTTTCATTCAACAAAAGGTCCACAATGATTAAGGGGGGTTCTTGAAAGTTAGTTCAACTCTTTCGTTCTAGTTAGTGGCCTAGAAATGAAATGTAAGAGATTAACTTTATCGGAGTAATTGAATTTTTAAATCGAATCTTAAAACTACATTTGATCGTATATATCGAATTGTAAATGTTACAATCCAATATATAGCGATACAACGTAGTGATTGTTTAGACTTTGAAAGGGCTAGACTTGATTCTTTCGCTCTACCAACCAAGTTGGAGGCAAAATGTCCAAGCCCGACCTAAAGGGAGGTTTCCTACACTCACCTCTCTTTTCACATGTCTTAATTGAGTTGGCCACACTCACCCAAGGAAGAAATGGGAGAGGGACCAAAGGACAGAAGGGTAGTTAAGACTACTGATTTAATAAAATTCATATCGCTATTAAAGATGGAGAGAAAGATTTATCCCCAGTGGAGTCGCCAAATTTTGTTTTGATTAAAAAAATATTTATATTTATTTTTGAAAAATATTAATTTTCTTTGGGAAAAATTAATTTTAAATTTTGATATAGAACACGTCGTTATAAACAATATATCGCCTCGAAAGACGAACGTATCGTTCCCTAACGGGTTCAAATTTTAGAATTATAATCTTATCCGAATTATCGTAATCAAATTCAAAGGGAGAATTACATTCGACCTTGGAAGGTCAAAATGGACTTTAACCAATTGTTTGATTATTCTAATTCGGATAAAGGATCATTAATTTCATAATCGAAATCACGATAATAATTGATATCTCTCCGAAGAAAGAATATATCAATTAGTATGAATCGTTCGAAAATGACGATAATGATCATCGGGTTTGATTTTCTCAAAGAAAATTAATTAGAGATTTTGAAAAATTATAGGTTTTGAAAATAATTTCTGGGTTTCGAAATCTCCTACGAGCGCAAGCCCTCGTAATTAATTACACCGTAGGAAATCAGAATTTCCTACAAAAACTCTCGATTAAAATAGCGGTAGAAATTTCATTTTTAGATTTTCAAAGATCGGTATCAAACGAGAGAAATGGTAGGAATTTTCAAATGGGATTGGTTCAATATTTGAACAATTATTTTCAGAGTCAAAGGAAGAGGAGTAGGGAGTGTTTTGAGATTCTGAAATAATTAAGAGAACACTCCAGCCTATCCTAGTTGTTGGGCTTGAATTTGATCGAAAGAGATTTTTAATTTAATGGTAAATTTTATTAGAAATTTGGGATTCGATTCCCAAAAGTTGAGGTCTTATGGACCGAACCAGCCTCGGAACCTAAATGTAAATTAGGCACTAAAAGTTAGTGCCCCGAGCCTAGCTAGTGCAATGCAAATCTGGTCTTACCCCGGCCTGGATTGGGGAGCCAGCTAAACCACCTAAACGATTTTAAAATATGAGTCCGGTCTTTTTGTAGAGTGGTAGGGACATTAATTAGAAAATTTTTAGAGGAATGGGTCGACAACTAGAGCAGATCCTTAATTGACCCCTTAGACTTATGTTGGGTATTTGATGTCTAAATAAATGCAATTAAATATTAGACTCGATTTTAATTTGTTACTAATGCGATGCATGCTAATTGACTCGATTGAATGCAAAATTTGTATGTAGCAGTTTAAAAATTTTGGCTTAGAAAATCGGTTTTTCCCTAGAGATTGCATAACATCCCCTTGATAGATCGGCACCCTCATAGGCCAGGTGGTCTGCCAGATCCTACAGGTGGGGAGATGCCTAACAAGGTTTAGAAAGTACAATATGAATGCATGAAAAAACCTTGGCGAGTCCGAGCTTACTTCTTAGGACCGTTTAGAGTTTCTATCTTATCTTAAAAAGTTTATTTAATTAAAGTAGAAGAATTTTTGACAGACCTCTAAGAGCCTAAATTCGAATTCCAGGCTAAATCAAATGCGGCATGCAAATAAAAAGGCTAGAAAAACAGGAGTTCTAAAGCGCAATCAAATTAAACAAATCAATCAAATTAAATTTATCAAATTGAATGTCCATAGGCAAGTGCCCTTATTATTACATCACAGAATTGCAAGAAA
>NW_021319320.1:501360-511109 GCF_001605985.2 Dendrobium catenatum
AGCCGTTGGATCATCTATGCGATTAAACAGACGGCTGGGATTAAATCCCGCTATCTGATCTCACAGGCCGAGATCGGACGGCGAGATTTTGATCCCGCGATTATGGATTGAGGCCCAGATGCCGCCGGACAAAAACATTAAGTACCGAATCGGATAAACGGTTGGAATGGACCGCGGAACAACTTAATCCGGACCGTAGATTGAGCAATCGACGGTCCAGAACACATACGTCTGAGCCAGACTAACGGGATGCTCTAATCTCATTTTTTGGCTCGTTCTAGCGATATACTTAATGAAAAAGCTTGAAATTTTAAACTCAAATTAAAGAGATGAACATAAATATTGGGATATATTTTATTTTGCTTAAAACGAGCTATTTAGAAAGTTATTTAATCTAGGGTACCTAGACCTAGGGTTTGAGTTTTTTACCTTGATTTTGGACGGATTGAACCACTTTTGGATTTGTTGCATTTGTAGACTGTCCACGCTCCTTTTTCTAGAAGACTCCACGGTTTGATAACGTCTGGATCAAGGGAAAATCAACTTGGACGGTGATTTGCTTGATCGCCAGAATCCAGTCCTCGACAGCCTCCTATCGCCGGGTTTTGACTTAGGGGATGGAGAGGGAACCTCCAAGAGCTAAAATGAAATTAGTTCTAGCCTGGAGAGCTATTGAGTAGTGTGAGAAGGCTAGATGGAGAATGTTGGCTCAATTAGGGTATTAGCCCCTATTCAAAAGCTCTAGGCTCATGTAGACGGCCACGATTGAGTTGGGGAGCTTCCAGATATTGCCATGTGTCCCTGGGAGTAGTTGAGAGCAGAAGGCAAGGACGGGTGCAAGGACATCCTAGGTGGAAAGTCCATTTTGTCTCACATGAGCTCAAGGGTTTGATTCAAGCCATTTGATTATGATCTAAAGGCTGTGATAAGTCCTAAGAAGCTTCTAGAATAGGATTAGAGCTGCTGGAGTTAATTGGATTAGAGGGGATTAGCTCTAGGGGAAGATTTGACTATCTTTGACCCATTTGAAAACTCAATTTGACTGTTTGACTAGTCAAACAGTCAAGTTGACTGTTGAATTGGCTTGAAGAGATGTCTTGAGCTGATGGATTGAGTTTGGAAAGATTTGATGCTTGCAAATTGGAGTTTGAATGCATGAGAATGGATTTAAGCTATTTTGGCCAAGTCTTAATATGTCGACTTAGTCAATTTAGCTTGAGTTTGATTCATATTAAACCAAAGAAGGATCAAAGCATTGAATGGGATATATTTGGAGTCTCTTGAAACAAATTAGATATAAGGGTGTGTGGAATATATGATTTGACAATGACCTTGAGTTTGAGTAAGTCAAAACTCAAGGTGATTTGACTCCAAAAAGATTTAAATCATACTTGAGAGCTTTGAAGTGTTTGATTTTATTAAAATGGGTTGAATTTTGGATTTGATTGATTAGATGTCTGGATTGATTTATGATCTAGGTAGATCCTAAAGTCTGAATTCTAGAGGGATCATAGGATCAGGATTCTTGGAGGATCCTAGAGCTTGAATTGATTTGGGAATTGCATTGATTTAGGGGCAAGATTGGTCAAAGTGACCTCATACAAAAATGAGGTCAACACGGTCTTGATTTAACCTAGGATTTTAAATTGCTCTAAATAAACATCCATAAAGTGTTAGGTTTTGATCGTTTATGATTAGTTAGTGTAATGTATATCAATTCGAATGCCAATGATTTCAATCAAATCTCTATTCTCTTTAACCTAATATTAATTTCTAAGTGTATAGATATATCTACCTTGGTGATTAATTTCAAACCCTAAGACGTTCTTGATGGATTAAAATTTCTTAGGTTTAAACCTGGAGTTAGAATTAACCTATGGTTTTAATTTCAAGTGAGTTGGAGTTCATTTAATCAATAAATTGATGAACCTAATTTATCTTCACAGCTCTTCATGATTACAAATATGTTTATTAATAGCCATGGGATCTTGGTTTCTGATTACTAAAAGCTTCATGATGGTTTTAATTTGTTTGGCTTCCCTTCTTATGATGAGTGGGGTGTGGTGAAGGGATATATTTCTTCTTCCTCTTTGTTGTTGGGGATTTAATTGTTGCAACTTAGTTTTCATAACTACATTTTCTTATTATATGTGTTTTTAAGGATTCCAAGATATTTTTGTATTGAATATTATTTCTCCTAACATATATTGGATATATTGCTTTTGTTGTTTATGTGTACTAACATTTCAAGAAAATAATACTCCAGTTAGTTGAAGACTTCAAGTTATATTAGATTAGGGGTTTACTATTTTTTGGAGCCTGTACTTTTTAATACTTTTCTTGAGTCTTAGAGAGTGTGATTGTAATTGGGTAACCGTGCAAAAACACACTGGGAGAGTGTAATTTTTTTTAATTTTTAAAACTAATTGTACTGTACGATTTTAGATTGTATGGGACAATTTGGCCTTAGCATGCCTCCAGAAAGCAATTAATCAAACCATGCAAGGAAATTTTTCTAAGTCCTTTTTGTACTGTACAAAGTTAACTTTGTATGTACGCCTTCCAGAGTATGAAATAGATAAGTACAAGTTCATCTTGACAAACTCCTGATTTGATTTTGAACTATTCGTACTGAATCATCATAAGTTCATACAGATGACGTCCACAGTATAAAATTAATGAGTATCTTTTGGTCTAGACAAATAGATAATTTTTTTGAACTGTTCGTGTTTTACGATCATTTGATTGTGTAGATGATTGATAGAGTATGAAATGGTTGAGGCCATTTTTATACCAAACAAAACATGGTTTGATTAAAATATATCATACTGTATGATATGGATTTAGTACAATACGTTATTCAGAGTACAAAATCATTTTGTACTGAATCATACTAGATAAATTTGTTCAATTTTAAAATGATTGTACTGTATACTGTTAGTTCATACCCAGGTCAATCAGAGTACAAAATTAGTTCGTATTGGATCGTAAGGATTTAGTTCAAGTGAAGCGTATTAAGGATGAAGATAAAAAAAAAATTACTTTTCTTAGAAGATGATATTCAACAAAGGTGGATGAGATATTTTGCTAAAATTTTTAATGAAGATTGTGAAAATAAGATTGACTATAGTAAATTTAGCACCCTAAATGAAAATAAATATTTGTTTTTTTATCGGCGTATTAGTAAAACTGAAGTTAGAAAGGATTTAAAGAAAATGAAGGGTGGAAAAGCTGTTGGACCTGATGATAATCCAATAGAGGTGTGGAATTGCTTAGGAGATCTTTATCATCCAATCTCTAATCCAAATATATCTAATTAGCAATCATATTCAATATTGAATTCAAACTTAACTACGCTTAATTTTGACATTTTTATAATAATCATTTTTATTTAATTTATCTAGCATGAAAAATGAACTTGGTTGACTTTTCTTATCGTAGTTATTCTTTGATTTAAAAAATTAATTTTTTTTTGTATTACAAATTTAATATTTTATTTGCAATTGGTTTATAATGCTTATCATCTTCAACTATTTTGATTTATCTATAGAAAACTTTCATTTCAAGATTTCTTCCCTTTTTGTTGTTGTCAAAAGGGGGAGTCATAATATTTTTTATTGTATTATAATGTGTGTAATTATTTGAATGTGTGTATAATGAGATGTGATATGTGTATGTTATATTTTGAATGTTTGAATGTTCTGAATATTTGAATGTTCATGTTCTAGTTTTTATTTGAGTATGTGTTCATGCTTATTTCTTTTAATTTTAAGGTTATTTTTTTTTATCTTCATGGGATCTCCATGATTTTAATTGGTCATTCCTTTAGGGGGAGCTAAGGAGATTTTTTTATATATGTTAACTTAAATAATAATTATTTTTCCGTTATAAAAATGGGAGAGTTTGTTACAACATAGTTTTCATAACTATATTTTCATATCATGTGTATTTTTGATGATTCTAAAATATTTTTATATTAACTACTATTTCTGCTAACATATATTAGAAATATTGCTTTTATTATTTTTGTTTATAAACATTTAGAAGAAATTATACTCCTGACAGTTGAAGACTTTAAGACAGATTAGACTAGGATTTATTGTATTTGAAGTCTATACTTTTTATATATTTTTTGAATATGAGAGAATGTGATTGTAATTGGGTAATCGTGCATAAACACACTAGGGGAGTATAAAAACTTGAATTTTTTAAAATCTAATTATATTATATGATTTTATATTGTATGGGATGATTTGACCTGAGCATTCATCCAGAATGGAGTTAATCAAACCATGCTAGGAAAAATTTCTATGTCTTGTTCATACTGTACGAAGTTACTTTCACACAAAGAATGTCTATAACACAATATAGATACATACAAGTTCATCCTCACAAGCTCAAAATTTTTTGAATGGTTTGTACTATATGATCTTAGGTTCGTACAAACCACTTCTAGAGTATAAAATGGTTGCGTACGTTTTCATCCATATAAATATGTAACTTTTTTGAATTATTCGTACTGTACGATCCTAGGATCGTACAGATGACTTCCAGAGTATGAAATGGACTCATCCTTTTTCATACCAAATGAAACATGGTTTGATTAAAATATATCATATTGTACTATATGGGGTTCATATAGTATGTTAATTACAGTATGAAATTGGTTCGTATTAAATCATACCAGATGAATCTATTCAATTTTGAACTGATTGTACTATATAATGTCAGTTCATACACAGGTCAATCAGAGTATGAAATTGGTTAGTACTGGATCATACGAGCAAATTTTGAATTATTCATACATATGATGTTCGATCGTACTGTACGATCATGGATGGTCAAATTGAAAATTTCAATTTTCTAGATGGTTTATCATGTCATTCATATATAAGGTCTTAAAAAACTAAGTGCAACAAATGCTTCTTACTTTTTTTTTTAGAGCAAGTGTGAGAGTGCTTTGGGAGAGTGTTTGAGAGTATGGAAAGAGATCTTGCAAGTGGAATTTGTGAAGGGTTCACAAGGTTTCCCAAAGGTGGGCATCTCTTTATAAGTTTTGTCGAATCTCTTCCTTACTTCTTTTAATTTGCTCGAGAGAAAATCTTTAGAGAAGGTCTAGTTCTCTGTTAACACCAGGAGGGTGTGAAGGATGATGATTATCTATTGACACTAGGAGGGTGTAAAAGAATGATGGTTCTTTGCCGATGCTAGGAGGGTATGAAAGGACCATGATTCTCTATCGACCCCAGTATGTTGTAAAAGAATGATGGTACTTTTCCATACCAGGGATTGGTGGAAGAGAAGTGATTTGTAAAGGCTTATCTGGCTTGCTCTGGTAGAAAGTGGAGAGTCACTTTTGTAATAGTACAATACCTGAAGAGAGAGTTTAGGGAGTGGACGTAGGTCTAGTTGGACCAAACCACTATAAATTTATGTGTTTTTATTTTACAACATTTTTATTTTTCTGCACATTTTATTTTTGTGAATGACAAGTTTTTAGTTTGATAAAAATTTCATTATGCTTAAATTATAAAATGGTTTTCAATAAAATTTCCAAGATGTTTCTTAAAATTACCTATTCACTCTCCTCTTGGTTAGCATTGGGGCAATTGCTTTAGGTCTAACAACTTATATAGACTTTCCTATGGGATCACTTATTAGCATTTTGATCCAAGATCAAATGATTGGGAGTTAAAGTCCAAAATCATGGTGTACAAGGAAGGGATGGAGAGGGGGTTTAAAAGAGTTGAATCAGGTTGTCTGATGAAATCAAATGAAATGGGTGATCCTTATTTTATTTCCTCCTTTTTCGTTTCTCAATTTTAATCCATATATTTTTATTTGATTCTTGAATTCCACTCCATAGAATCCTATCAAATTCATTTATTATGATCTGTGATAGTATAGTGATCAGTCCAACAGTTAAATTAAGGTGAAGTAACCATTCTCTTCATAATTTCCTAGACCTCAAAACTAGTTTGCTCGAGTTCAGATAATGCCCTATGTGGTGATTATTGACCAAGATGGAGCTTACAATGAATTCATCTGGTTCCAATAAATGCTTACTCTTTAGGTAGAAAGTACTAAAAAGGATTGAATTAGAAATTGAATTTCATTAACAAGGCCATACTAGAGCTCACTCAAAGCTACATAAGAATGTATCTAGAAGGGCTCAGAAAAGATAAGAATTACAAGGGATTGGAAGCACTTACTCTCACTAAGCTTAAGGAATGAGTTTTTGGAACCTATCCCCTCTAGAAATGTAAGCATTTATAGGGGATTGGAAATGAATACATATAGAAATCTATCCATTATCGACTTTACAAAGACATTAGGCATGTTTAAAACTATCAACTGGAATGTAGGAAAGAGTTTCAAAGAGCTTGGGAGCTTGGGGTGAGCTAGTTATGCTCAATTGGGGTTTTGAATTTTGAATGTCTTGTAATCTAGAATTTTTTGCTTAGTTCTTGTCCAAGAAAATGATTAATTGGACTTGGCTGGTTATAGGAGAGTTCATGTAATTCTTTTAGTCATATGGGTTGGCTTGATGTAGGTTCTACTAGTTTAAATAAAATTTTAACCTATTTGGGCTAACTTTGGTTAACCTAATTTGGTTGACCAAAGTTAACCAAAGGCATATATTAGCTTAGGTGAGTATTATAGAGACCTAGTCACTCAATGACATGCGCTTAATTCCATGGTATAGATGTCTTTAGGTTTTAATTAAAAGTGGATATTCTATGTGTCATATATATCAACTGTGGTTATTAGGTCAACCATGGTTTACCATGAGTTCCAATGGGTTTAAGATATCTTGTGAAGGTTTTTGAAGGTCATTGGTCACAACCGTAAGGTATAAGGTAAGGTTTAACCTAGGAGAAGTTGTTTAGGTAATTTCGTAGTTATTAGAAGTTTATAGTCAAAATGGTCAACTAAGGTTTGACCATTGCTCTAAATGGATCACATACCTTAGAAGTAGTTTAGATTGATTTGGGTCAATTTTTAGGGCTTGGGCAAAAGGTATTATTAAATTCTACCTTTAGTGGCATTGGTTATAAATATATAAAGGTTATGTTACAACCTAGGTTTAGCCTTAGACTAAATGTTTGTGAGAGTTGTTAAACCCTAAAGAACTAGTCCCAAGGCTAACTAAGAAGCTGGGGGGAGGGGGTTGAATTGGTTATTTAAAATTTTCTTTATCAAAAAAAGAAAATATTTTTGAATATTTTAAAACAAATGATTTATATGGAAGCAACAGTAATTTTATAATAACAAAAATTAAAGATTTTTACCACAAAACAAATTAAAAAATAATACAGAATTAAATATGGAAAAGTTAGAAAGAACACACAAGATTTATAGTGGTTCGATCAACTTGACCTATGTCTACTCTCTAGAAATCTCCTTTCTAGGTATTACACTAAAAGTAGTGTCTCTCTTTTTTCCCTCACAGCAAGGCGGAAAAGTCCTTACAAATTATTTCCATTGACCCGATGAGGCAGAGTACCTTGAATCCTTTTACTCCCTCATAGAGAAGATAAAGAAACTTGGAATATTTTTACTCCCTTCTGTAGTAGGCAGAGAACCTTGGAATCCTTTTACTCCCTCTTTAAGTTTGTAGAGAATATTAGAATTTCTTTTAAGAGTCCTGGTGAAGGCAGAGAACCTAGATATAATGTTGATGAAGATCTCCCCATAGAGACACTAAGAAACTAGATAAGCAACTTAAAGAAGATGGTGGAAACCTTGCTTAGAGTAACCTATGTGAATCCCTCACAGCTCCCCCCTCATAAAGATTTCTCTCTCTCTCATAAGCCCTTCTCTTCTATTTCTCTAAACTCTCTCCCAGATCAACTCCTTAACAAAATATTATCTCAAGAGATAATAATAAAGCTTAAATTGCCTTAAAAGAATCCCTATTTTTTAACTTTCCATCATAGATCGTCCAATATAATAGATATATCATCCTATACGAATAGTACAAAATAGCTCTTTCTACAAGTACAATCAACTTTACCCTGCACGATCAATTCAAGTAATTGTACAGATCATCCAGTATGATTTTGTGATTATTTGGGATGATTAGTTCTAGATATTGTATTGATCATCTAGTATGACATTGGACGATAGGTAAAAATCTAGATATCATCTCGCAACCCTCTTGGGACATCCAATATGATCTCCTCGATGATTAGAAGAAACTTGTGGTTTTTATCTTGGATGATAGGGGATCATCCTATGAAATACACTATATCGTCTAATATGATCTAAGTAGATCATCCTATATGATATGACCAAGCAATCTAACTATAATTATTCCCCTAATCACCGCATATATTTAGGCATGATTGTCATAAATCATCCAGGATGATGTATGTCATAATGTATAATTAGAACAAAATTTGAAAATTAAAATATTTCCTAAACTGTGATCGGTGACTTTTTTCACAATCTGAATTAATCATCTTAAATGATCTTGAATCATCAAATACAATTAGTTAAGCAATATTAATTACCAAGGATTCCTTAATTATTGATTTTATTTTTAAATAATCATCCAGGACAATTGAAATCATCTTATATAATTAGGTTAAAAAATAGAAATTTCTCTAACTCACTAATTCACTCTCCCTGAATGTGTGTGTATGCAAGGTTACTTAGCTTGGGGTCCACCAGATACATGTCTTGATGTTGACCTCACTTTTGTATAAAGTCACTAGGGACCCATCTAGACTCCAGATCAATCCTGACCCTACATCAATCTAGACTCCAAACCCTAGGATCAATCTAGATTCAAATTAATCCAGACAGTTGATCAATTCAAATCTTAAACCAATCTAAACTTCAATCAAATCAATTCAATCTTCAAACCCATTCAAACTTTAATCCAATCCAATTAAGAATCCAAATTTCAATCCAGACCTTAATTTTATCTTTGATCTAGCTCTAAACCTTTCCAATCATTTATGATCACCTAAATGATTATAAATGACTTAGATAATTCAATATCACTCCTCCAAACTCAAAATCCGGATCAAACCCAGAAATCCAGACTCAAATCCTATATCCAAAGGCCCTGTTCTAAAGGCCTTTTCTAGTGAATTTTCAAACACTTTGAAACCCAGTGAAATGACCTCTAATTCAAAGTCTATCACTTGCAAAGTGATAAGACATTTCTATGGAGGTAACCCTCCAAATTTGAACCCATTCTGAGGTCTCTAACCCCAGAAACTAAATCAAAATCCAAAGGCTGTAAAACCTTCAAATATTTACAGTCTATGCCACTGTATCTGCCATCAAGAAGATTTTGACCCTAGAGCTTTCTTCAAAGCCTCTAATCACTTCCAGACCCTTAAGTATGACCCATTTAACATTAAACTGTACTTTGGTGGACCCATTTTGACCCCCAATTGACCAGGGGTCAAAATGACCAAAATACCCCTTAGGGGTTCAAACATCAATTTCAAACCAAATGAACTCCAAATTGTTTGAAACTACTTCCAACAATTTTCAAATATCAAACCAAACCTGTTCGACCCAAACCCAGACCCTTGGTCAACCTAGTTGACCAAGTCAACCTATATTCACCAAATAGACCCTTAAGGGTCAAAACAGGCATTTTGACTGAATTGACCTCCCCAGACCTTGAGACCACCTCCAATGGTCTCCAAATACCATTTAAAACTTGTCCAGTCCAGACCCACTCACTGGGTCAACCTGATTGACCCAGTCAACCTAGTTGAACCAAT
>NW_021319320.1:518910-539036 GCF_001605985.2 Dendrobium catenatum
TGACTCAACCCTAAACCTACGCAATCCTGAACTTGGCATCTTCTTGATCGTCCCGATCTTCGATTCCTGAAAAGTTAGAAGCAACAAGCAGTCCAAGTAGTGTTTGTCAATCATCAAAACACAAGCCATGAAAAATTAGATTTGCAACATAAACGAAAATAATTGGAGAGATATTCAACATCCAAAACTTTTCCTACAAAATTAATCAAATGATAAAAAAGCTATGCAAAGTTATTTCATTTATAGATAAAAATATAATTACAATTAGAAAAATTTTTAAACAAAAAAAAATTAGGCATCTTTTGTTGCCGCTTAGTTTTCATAACTATGTTTTCATATAATGTGTGTTTTTTATGATTCCAAAATATTATTTATATTGACTACTGTTTATCCTAACATATATTGAAAATATTATTTTTGTTATTTTTTTGTACTAACATTTCAATGAATCATACTCCAAACTGTTGAAGACTTCAAGTCATATTAGATTTGGGTTTATTATTTTTTGAGTCTGCACTTTTTATATTTTTGTTGAGTAAAAGAGAATGTGATTATAATTGAGTAACCGTGTACATACACAGTGGAAGTGTAAAATTTTTTAACTTTTTTAAAACTAATCGTACTGTAGGATTTTTATTGTACGAGATGATTTGGCTTGATCATACCTCTAGAAAGTAATTAATTAAAATATGCTAGGAAAATTTTCTAAGTCCTATTTATACTGTACGAAGAAAGCTTCATATGTATGCCTTCTAGAGTATGAAATAAATACGTAGAAGTTTATCCCAACGAACTCGTAATTTTTTCTGAACTGTTCATATTGTATGATCATAGGTTCGTATATATGGCATCTAGAGTATGAAATGGTTGGGTATCTTTTTGTCTAGATGAAAAGTAAATTTTTCGAATTGTTCGTACTGTACGATTATAAGATCATACATACAACTTCTAGAGTATGAAATGGTTGAGGCCATTTTCATACCAAATGAAACCTGGTTTGATTAAAATAGATCTTATTATACGATATAGATTTTATACAGTATATTCTTCATAGTACATCGTACTGAATTGTACCAGACAAATTTGTTCAATTTTAAATTGATCGTACTATACGATATAAGTTCGTACCCAGGTCAATCATAGTATGAAATTTGTTTGTACTGGATCATATGTGCAAATTTTGAATTATTCGTATGTACGATCGTCGATCATACAATACAATTGTGGACGGTCAAATTGAAAATTTTTAATTTTTTAGACGATTTTTCATGTCTTTCATATATAAGGTCCGATAACCTAACTGTGGACAAAATCCTTCTTCGTATTTTCTTAGAGAGAAAGTGTGAGGGTGATTTGGGAGAGTGTTTGAGAGAGTGTTCTTGCAAGTGGAGAGTGTAAAGGGTTCACAAGGTTACTCAAATATGAGAATCCCTCTATAATTATGGCAAATCTCTTCCTTATTTCTTTGAAGATGCTCGAGGGAAGATCTTTGAAGAAGATCTAGTTCTCTACTGACATTTAGAGAGTGTAAAAGAATGATAATACTTTGCCGACACTTAAAGAGTATGAAAAGATGATGGTACTCTACCGACACTTAGAGGGTATGAAAGGATGATGGTACTCTATCGATAGTTAGAGGATGTGAAAGGATTATGATACTCTACCGACACTTAGATGGTATGAAAGGATAACAGTATTCTGTCATATCAGGGATTAGTGGAAGAGAGGGTAATTGTAAAGGCTTCTTCGCCTTGCTGTGGGAGCAAAAAGAGAGTAACTTTGGTAATAGTGCAATACCTGAAGAGGGAGTCTTTAGGGAGTGGATGTAGGTCTAGTTGGATCGAACCACTATAAATTTATGTGTTCTTATTTTACTGCATTTTTACTTTTCTGTGTGTTTAAATTTTTGTGATTGAAAAATTTTAAATCGATAAAAATTTTCTTTATGCAAAAGAAATAGAAAATGTTTTATATAAAAAAATATTTTTAACAGATTTTTAAAGTAACCAATTCACCCCCCTCTTGGTTAATCTTATGACAACTGCATTAGGTCTAACAACCTATACAAACTTTTTAAGTGGTACCAGAGCCTACTTTTGAAAATTAAGGTTTAAACAACTTTTTGAGAATGATTCTAACTACTTTTAGAAATTGTAACACACCTAAAGGGTATTCGATCACTAGACCCCCATTACTTGATAACATCCCTTTCAATTTTAAAAAAAACATGTATGTCTACTTTTCTTCAATCACTTGACTATCACAAGTGGATTTTAGTATAGAAAGGATACATTAGGCCAACTAGACTTGCAGATGGTATTAGAACTGAAACACCATTTGCTTACTTGATTGTAGAAGAATGAGACTTAGCTCAGTTAAATGCAAAATATTTAAAAAGTTTTTTTTGTGCACTTAATTATGAAGATTACATTTGTGTTTCTTCTGCAAAAGTGAAAAAAAAGTTTGGGATAGAATTTGTATCACATATAACGGGACAAATGAAGTGAAACAATTTATATTGAATATTTTGTTACATTATTATGAACTATTTTGTATGAAACCAAATGAATCAATCACTAACATGTATACATGTTTCACTCAAATAATCACCTCATTGCATGCTTTAGATAGGGAACTAATGAATGCTGAGAAAGTGAATAAAATACTTCATTATTTGCCTACTACTTATAATGAAAAAATAACTACTACTATAAAGTCTAAAGATTTAACTATTTATTCTATTGACAATCTCCATGGATCACTAATTGCTTTTGAGTAAGGAGTAACTCAAAGAAAGATTTATTTAGGTGAGAAGCAAAATGAGAAGAACATAGCATTAAAAGTGAATGACTCAGAGAGTGATCAGTCTCAGCCTGAGGATAAAGATGACATTACCTTGATGACAAGGCAATTTAAGAGTTTTCTAAAAAGGAAGAAAATGAGATGTCAACAGTGAAATAAAAGTAATTCCACAAAGATGTTAAGACTTCTAATGATGTTATTTGTTATGAATGCAATAAGCCTGGACACATCAAATCTGAAAGCCCAAATCTTAAAGCCAATCCTAGTAAGGAGAAAGTGGAGAAGAAAATAAATATGAGGAAGGGAAAGAAGAGATTACAAAGAGTATTTTAGAAGGACTCAGATTCAGATTCCTTAGAAACATAAGCATAAGAGGAAGTAACTAACATGTGTTTGATAGCCGACAAGCTTGATCAATTAGATCAAGAAGATGCATGTAACTTAACTTATGAAGAGCTATTTAATGTTTTAGAAAAGATTCATACATCATATAGAAAACTCAAAAAGATGCATGCTAGGTTGAATTTATATTTTCTTGAATTACAAAAAGAGCATAAAATCCTTCGAAAAGATCATGCATAAATTGTTAACAACCACATGAAAATAATGGATAAGTTTAATGAATTGAACAAATAGCATGAACTGTTAAAATCATCCCACACTGAACTTAAAAAATAATTTAAAATATTTATGGATGAATTTGATAATAGAGCGTACTATTTAAAAGTTGACAATAATATGTTAGAAAGTGCAAACTCATTTTTTAAAGAATAATTGAAAGCATATAAGGAAAATAGGATCTCACCTACATATGAATAATTTTTCAATCCTGATAAAGAATAAAAGATTTTAAAGCTTAGGAAGATACAGTTTTACTAATGTAGATTAAAAATCCTTTTCTTGGAGTTAAATATTTTTCTTGCGGACTGATTGGCTGTATATCTCACACTTTGCACTATTCATAGTAAATCTTATCTAGAGTGGAGACCAAAGATGCATAAAATAAATTATATGAAATATGCATCTAGATTAATTTTACCAAGAGGAGAACCGAAATTTGTTTGGGTTCCCAAGATTAACATTTGATTATCTTATAAAAATGCTCTCATACAAGACCTCATGAGAGCATTTGGTACCTAGACAGCGGATGTTCTAATTATATGACTAGAGACACTACATAATTCATATAATTAAAAATTAGGAATGGAGGCATGGTGACCTGGGATAAAATACCACTAGGAAAATGGTAAAAACATGTAAGATTGAAGCTTAAACAATTTTTTCATTGAGAGTATTTTACTTGTAGAAGGCTTAAAGTATAATCTGTTGAGTATTAGTCATCTATTTGATAAGGGTTATAGTATAAATTTTTTTCCTACTAGCTATATAATAAGTCAAAATTGAATAAGGATAAATAATGTGTACATATTTGATTTGAATTGTATTAAATATCCTACTACTTTTTGTTTAAAACTAATTTTTGATGAATCATGGTTATGGCATTGGAGAATTTGTCACACTAGCATGAAGAACCTTAGGAAAATTACTCAAAAATAATTTGTTAAAGGAATACCAAAATTAAAATTTAACACATGTTTTCCTAGTTGTCACACTAGCATGAAGAACCTTGAATCATGGTTATGGCATCACCTGTGTGATGCATGCCAACTAGAAAAACATGTAAAGTCCTCATTTCATTTCATTAAGGATCTTAGAACTAGCAAAGAATTAAAAATTATTTATATGTATCCTTTTGGACCAGTTAGCACTATAAGTATAGGAGGTAAAGTATTTGGATTCGTGATTATTGATGATTTTTTAAGATTCACTTATGTTAAATTTTTATTTCATAAGAGTGAATTATTTGAGGAATTTAGATATTTTTCAACTTGGTATCAGAGAAAACTAGGATTTGAGATTTTATCAATTCAAAGTGATCATAGAGGTGAATTTAAAAATAAAAAATTTGAAGATTTTTATAAAGAGAAAGGAATTGATCATAATTTTTTAGCACCTAGGAGCCCTCAGTAGAATGGGGTAGTTGAAAGCAAAAATAGAACATTAATTGAAGTCGTTATACCCATGTTGGTAGAATATTTACTTCCAAAATATTTTTGGGCTAAAGTGGTTAGTACAACTTGTTATGTTCTGAATAAGGTGAACATTAGATCCAAATTAAATAAGACACCCTATGAAATTCTTAAGGGGAGAACACTAAATTTGTCACATTTGTATATTTTTGAATGTAAGTTTTTCTTTCATAATAATTGGAAAACTCCTTTAGAAAAATTAGATCAAAAATCCGATGAATGAATTTTTTCTTGGATACTCTAGTGATGAAAAATCTTATAAAGTTTTTAACAAGAGAGCTTTAGTAGTTGAGGAGACCACACATGTTGTGTTTGATGAATCTGGCATTTTGGAAGAGCCATGGTTAGAAGAGAATCATGATGAAAATAATTCTCAAGAAATTGAAAAGATGAATTTAAAAGAAAATATGGAAAAAACCCTTTGCCTAAAGAATGAAAATTTTCTAAGAATCACCTTAAGGAATTGATTTTAGGTGAACCTAATGAGGGTGTTAGGACTAGGCATGGAATTAGAAAAGAGGTGAACCATTCTGCCTTTATATCAATGATCAAACCCACGAATATAAACAAAAAACTTTCGAATAAATTTTGGATTTTGGCCATGTAAGAAGAGTTGAATCAATTTATAAGAAAAGATGTTTGAGAATTGATTGAATGGCCACATGATCAAAGTGTTATTAGAACTAAGTGGGTATTCAAAAATAAAATGAATGGTTCAAGAGTTGTGATAAAAAATAAGGCAAGATTGGTAGCTAAGGGGTATAATAAAATACAAGGGAGTTATTTTGAAGAGACATTTACCCCTATGGCAACACTTGAAGCAATTAGGGTTTTTTTAGAGTACTTTATATATTTTAAAAGTTTTAAATTATATCAAATGGATGTCAATAGTACCTTTTTAAATGGGGTGATATAAGAGGATGTTTATATTAAGCAACATCCAGGTTTTAAAAATTCTAAATTCTCTAATCATGTGTTTAAATTGAAAAATGCATTGTATGATGTGAAATAGGCACCTAGGGCTTCGTATGAGAGGTTAAGCACTTTTCTATTAGAGAGATCTTTATGAAAGAAAGTGTGGGTGCCACTCTCTTTTTGAAGAAAATAGGAGATGTCATTCTCATTGTTTAAATATATGTTAATGATATCATATTTGGATCTACAAATAAAAATCTTCATGATAATTTTTCAAAAATAATAAGTAATGAATTTGAGATGAGTTTAATAGGAGATTTGAGTTATTTTCTTAGTTTTAGCATAAAGCAAAATGAGGAAGAAACTTTTTTTAGTTAATCGAAGTATATTAAGAACATCTTAAAGAAATATGAATTAGATAATGCTAAACTAGTTACTATACCTATGAGTTCATTAGTTCAATTAGATAAGGACTCTAAGGAAAAATATGTTGATCAAAGAAATTTAGAGGTATAATTGGATCATTTCCTTACTTGACTGCTAGCAGACCAGATATAATGTTTAGTATTTATTTGTGTGTTAGATTTCAATTTTATAAAAAAGAATCACATTTGATAACAGTAAAAATAATTCTAAAATATCTTTTGAGAACTCAAAAGTTAGAGATTTGGTATCCTAAGTATAGCTCTTCATTTGAAATTATTGGATATTCTGATTCAGATTTTGTAGGTTATAGGGTTAATCATAAAAGTAGATATGGAACTTATCAATTTTTAAGAAACTCTTTAGTTTCTTGGTCCAATAAGAAACATAATTCAGTAGTCCTATCTACTGCTGAAGCAGAGTACATTACCTTAGGTAGTTGTGTGACACAAGTTCTTTTGTTAAAATAATAGTTGATATATTTAGGAATTTTAATTGGCACAATTTCAATCTTTTGTGATAATACTAGTGTCATTTGAATTTCAAAGAATCTTATTCAACATTCTAAAATCAAGCATATAGATATAAGGCATCACTTCATTAGAGATTATATTGTTAAGAGAGAGAATAAATTGAATCATGATTCTATAGAAAATTAACTTACATATATTTTCACAAAACCACTAGCTTTTGACACTTTTAACACCTTAAGAACTAGGTTAGGGGTGATTGATCTTAATGCTTCAACTGAAAATTCGATAAACTTGATAGATTTTATATTTGTGCATGTTTAGTTTGTATTTATTTGTTTGTTCTATTTATTTTTGTATGTTTAGTTGTGTATTTTTTATTTTCTCACTATAGGAAATTTAGGCATTATTAGCAGTCCTATAGTCACCGATATTACTAGTGGTTTTTAATAAAACACCATCGAAATTAGTGACGATATAATAACCGCCTGTAAGGGTGACAGTTTTATGTTTTATCAGTGCCATTACCAGCGGCCTTGGATGTTGGTTTTTTAGTGATTTTTTTTTTGCGGTCCAAACTGCCAAAAAAACTGCTGGAAATGGCCCTAATTTTGGCCAACCTAAGCCTTCCTCTTCATTTCGTCGCATTTCTATTTTGCTGCAAATGCTCCCTCACCCGTACTCTCCGACTACACAAGATCGTGCCTTAGAGTGACTGTATAAGAATCCAGTCGCCAATAAGTTCTCTCTAGCCGACGATCTCTCCCCCACTCCGGCAGCCGAGCACACCCGCAATCTACCCATAAAAGCCGTTGATCGGCAGCAGTCCCAAACTCTATTTAGGTTTATATTTTTTCCTCAAATTTATAATTGGTGGTTTGAATAAGTATTTTCCTATTTTGGTTAGATTAAATCAAGGATTATCATTAAGTGCATACCTTAGAGGTTAACCTTAGAGTCTATACCTTGGTGTTTGTTTTTTGCTCATGATATTCTTCTTATTGATAAGACTAGAGAGGGAGTTCAAGGTAAAATTTAATTAAGAGGTCAAACATAGAGGATGTACTTTTGTGTTTGCATTTTGCTCATGATATTCTTCCTATTAATAAGATTAGAGAGGGAGTTCAAGGTAAACTTGAATTATGGTGGTCAACCTTAGAGTCTATACCTTGGTGTTTGCTTTTTGCACATGATATTCCTTATTGGTAAGACTAGAGAGGGAGTTCAAGGAAAACTTGAATTTTGGAGGTCAAACTTAGAGGATGTACCTTTGTGTTTGCTTTTTGATGATGATATTCTTCTTGTCGATAAGACTAGAGAGGGAGTTCAAGGTAAACTTGAATTATGGAGGCCAACCTTAGAGTCTATACCTTGGTGTTTGCTTTTTTCTCATGATATTCTTCTTGTTGGTAAGACTAGAGAGGGAGTTCAATGTAAACTTGAATTTCGGAGGTCAACCTTAGAGGATGTACCTTTGTGCTTGCTTTTTGCTCATGTTATTCTTCTTGTTGATAAGACTAGAGAGAGAGTTCAAGGTAAACTTGAATTTTGGAGGTCAACCTTAGAGTTTATACCTTGGTGTTTGCTTTTTCTTAGAGGATGTACCTTTGTGTTTGCTTTTTGCTCATGATATTCTTCTTGTTAATAAGATTAGAGAGGGAGTTCAAGGTATACTTGAATTATGGTGGTCAACCTTAGAGGATATACTTTTGTGTATTACTTTTTGCTCATGATATTCTTCTTGTTGATAAGACTAGAGAGGAAGTTCAAGGTAAACTTGAATTATGGAGGTTAACCTTAGAGTCTAAAGGTTTTCACTTGAGTAGATCTAAAACTGAATATATGGAGTGTAATTTTAGTAGCAATAGATCCTAGTAATGGGATTGTGACTTTGGGTGATCAAGTCATTAATAAGAGTAAACATTTTAGATATCTTGGTTCTATTGCATCGGGCTTATTGTGCGATAGAAAAGTCTCCCTTAAACTTAAGGGCAAATTCTATAAGATGTTGGTGAGACCTATAATGCTTTATAGTGTCGAATGTTGGCCATTAAAAGAGAAGCATAATACTGAGCTAAGTGTTGCAGAGATGAGGATGCTCAGATGGATGAGTGGCTTTACCCTTAGAGAGGATACGAGTCATTAGCTAAGTTTTTCATTTTATCATATAGATTATTTATCTTGTATTATTATATTTATTGGATGGTTGGTGAATGCATTCCAATTCAAGTAAAGTATACTTGTTCAAAAGTAAAGCACATACACATGTTCAGGTTGCATATGTTCTAATAATTAATTTCATAACTATGTAGGAAAATATTTGATTTAACATCCAAATGACTATCTAAGAAGAGATATATTAGATGTATCTCAAATTGTTATTCGATCGAAGAGGATTGACAGATGAATTTATATAGGGAGTTTAGAATTTTATTCAAGTTACATCTCAACTACCTTCCTTTAAGTTTGATGGAATGTTTAGATGTCCATATTTGAAGCACAAAATTCAAACATTTCTCGAGCCCGATGATGTGAAGGTTGATTTATGTAATAGGGGATTTGTTCTAGACTCTTAGATTTAGACCTCACATGGCAAGTACATGCTACACAGAGATACTCATGCCAGTCCATCCATAGCTTTTGAAACCTTTGATGAAGATCAAATGACTAAACTATATGAAGAACTTATTTTTGATGTAACAGGTCCTAATTTAAGGGCTAATGTGGAAGAGACACCAAATGCTGAAACCAAAAATTTTTTTGAGTTACAACATGCATGTCAAAAACTAATTTGGGGTGGTTACAAAACTCATTCATAATTATCGATTAAAGTGATAATGCTAAGTATCAAAATTGAATATAATATTCCTCATGATTGTTTCAATAACTTCATTAGTCTTCTTAAGAAAATAAATCCAATGGATAATTTAATTCCTTCATATTTATACCAAATTAAGAAATTAGTATTCAAGTTGGGTCTCACTACTACAAATATTGATTGTTGTATCAATGGATGTATGTTAACCATCCACAGAGTGCAGAAAAAGTAAACAGACACAGCAAAAAAAATTTCATCCATAACATGCAGTAAAAACCACGAAAAATCTAGCACACAGCAGTAGAGTAAACACCGGCCTAACCTAGATCTAGAGTTGGTTGTCCTAACAAACCATCTAAAGTGTGTGTAAAAGGCAGTGTGGCTAGGGTGGATCCTAAGTTGGGTGATTAGTTAAAGTTGTCTAAAATTTTGAGTTTGTTAAGGCTTAAAAAGGGATTTAGATTAAAGTTTAAATATTAATATATTAAGAATTTTCGTTAAATATATTTTAAGAGTTAATTGATTACTACCTTTGTTTCACACCGAGGCCGTGAAGTTTATTTCACCTTCCTTGGGGCTAAGATAATAGCCTTATAGGCTTGGGTTACCCTGTAGTAATCAGGGTTGATTAAGTTAATTTAAATTGGTTGGAATTAAAAGAGTAGATTAATATGTAAGAATTTGGTTATTGTTTTTAAAGGGTTGGTTGAGAATTTTATTAACCTAGAAAATTCTGGAGTTTGAAAGGGTTAATGGGTTTTGGGGTTATCTAGATATACTAACTAAGGGGTAAAAATTTTGTTTTTTAGAATTAGAGGAAAATTTTAGGATTTTAGATTTTTAATAAATACTAGACCTTATTATGAGTTGTTAGACAGGTGGCACATTCAATTTGGAGTTTTCTATCAAAAGTAATGATTTTTAGAAGTTTGGGTATTTATAGGAATTATTTAATTATTCTAATTAAGAAGCCTTTTACATAGTTTGAATCCAAATGAATCCTAAACTCCCTGAAATCAACCCCAAAGATAAAAAATGATCCAAGGGGAGATCAACAACTGTTTAAAGATTTTTTGGGATTTTTAATAATTTTTAATTAATTAAAATTTATTAAACATCAATTTTGATTAAAATTAAATTAAAGTGGATTTTAAAGCCAAATTGAGGATATTTAAATCTTCACTAATTAAGGGATTAGTTAGGGTCAGTTAGAAGTATTTTAAGGAATTTCAGGGATTAATCTTAATTTATTAGAGTTTTATTAGGGCTAAAGGGTAATTCTATGGGGAGATATTATGGCTCCTATTTGGTGGACCAAATGGGCACCAAACCTGATGAGATTTGGACCATGGGATCTCCTAATCCCAAGGCCTAATTAAACACATTCTATTTTAGCGTAATTGGAGTTCTCTAAGGTGGCTAACCAAGCCACCTAAGGTGATCTCTAAATCACCTTAAGAAAATCTAAGGGAGCTATCCTAAGATTGGATTGGGGTAAAATTACTAACTCTAGACTCCCTATATTACTCATCATCAGCACACACAAAATCAGATCCTAATTCCCATTGGATAGGTCACAATTCCAATTTGGATTTAAGGGTCAAGCTATGACCCTTGAATCCAAAATTGGAGTCTAATGCCCTTAAACATCCCAAACAGGGGAGATAAAATGTGGGAATGTTAGGGAGATGCCGAAATTCATTCTCCCAAGATTCCAGGTCCTAGGGAATTAAATATAAATAATAAATGCAATTGAAATAATACTAATACTGAAATTAAGTTCAACACAGATGCAATTAGGATTTGGAACCATAGGGCTTTTGTAGGTATTCCTGAGACCTTTCTAATGAGCCTAAGAACACCTAAATTGGTCAAGTGTTCAGGGAGATATTGAATTTTGATGCAATCATTGGCACTAACTGGGTAACAGTCGGATTAATCGTAGCCGTTGGATGAAAGATCAGACGGCTACGATCAACGATGCCCCGAGACCGTGGGATTTAATCTGCACCATTGATCGAAATCAACGGTCTGGATTGTATCTTCAACCTCCCGCGCGAACCCGAGACCGTGAAGCTTCTCCGGCATAATTTAGGGGATCCCGCCGGCGAACTTCGATGAAATTTCACAGAGAGGATCAGGGGAGAGGGAACTTTTAATCCAACAGTGGAGATCCGCTAGGGTGAAAGTTCCCTTCACACTTAACCAGACTACCTAGCTAGGGAGCTCGAGATTGAGATATTACCACAGAGAAGGTCTTAACGAATGAATAACAGGAAGCTTCAGGGGATGAAGGTGAGCAGATCTCCTTCAGACTTTGGGACTGGAGAATGGCCAGAGGTACGAATTCCAGCGGGATACCGAGTGCTTTCATCGGAACTCGCTCGAACGGATCGACGGGATGGCCTGGGAAGCTGGCCGGGGGAAGACACTTGAATAAAGGAGTTCTGGGGAGTAATTTTGAATCAATAGGATATAATGGGGGGGCTTGGGATGAGTCGCCCTATTCAGCCACCTCCCGCGAGCTTGGATGACCGGGATTGATTGTAAGGGGCCTCGGGTTGATGCCAGGTGGAAGGGGACATCATCCCAGAGAGCTCGTGAGCTTCCAGCAGACAAGCCACAGCCTTTGGAAGGCTTTGGGTCAGGTTCGGTTGGGGGGACCATCGAAGCTCATTCTCCATTGGTTTTGACTGCCGTCGGTCGGGGTTTGGATCGGGTTGATATGGAAGGGAAGATGGGGACATGCTGGAGTCGAGGGTGAGCTCAATTGGGCCTGGGGAGGTCCAATTCGATCGGGTGGCTCGGTTGGACCCGAACCTGCTCTGTTTGGGTCGAATTGGGCTCGACCCAGGTCAGAACAGACCCTGGGCTTGATGTGGGAGGTGGGTTTAGGTTTGGTCCACCCAATACAAGTGGTACATGGGTTCAATTTGATTTAGGTTCAAAGATTGCTCGGGTCCATATGATTTTTGCTACTTTGAGCTAGCCTAAGATTTGACACAAGTCAACCCAAGGCATGGGCTAGCTGTAGGAAGTGTATTGGACCTAGGGACACCTAATAGAGGTGTTGATCAAGTTCAATTTGACTTAGGATAGGATTTGGCTCAATCCCAAGTGGTTTTGGCCACTTTGGGTTAGCCTAACTCTTAACCCAAGGGGACCCAAAGGCTGAGTTGGTCAAGGGAGGTGCATTGGGTTAAGGGGGAACCAATGGCACCATGGTTTGGATTCAATTCAATCAAGGATGAGAAATGGTCCAAAGGGGGCCTCTCTTTGGGCACTTGGGTCAAGCCAAAAGGCTAACCCAAGTGAGCCCAAGGCTTAGGTCTCCAAGAAGGGTTTCTTGGGAGTCCAACCCTTTGAGTTCAAATAGGATTGAAATGGTCTTGGTCCAAAGGTATGGATGGAAGGAAGAGTGTATGGGTCATTTGGTCAAACTTGGCTGACTTGGTCAACCAAGTTGACCTAAGACCAAGAATTAGGTCCATTGAATTCAATTTGATCCCATGGACCTAATGAATGGGGTGTCAAAGTGTGGAGAGATCAATTGGGTCAAAATGGGTTAACTTGGTCAACCAAGTTGACCCATTGTTGGAATTGAGTCGAAGGGGTTTCAAAGGTCATTTGAAAACATTTGAGGAAGATTTTAATGATTGATTGTCAAATCAAATTAAATTTAGGCCAAAAGTCCAAAAATCCCCTTGAAGGGCATTTTGGTCATTTTGGCTCTGAGTTAGTTCTGGGTCAAATTGAGTCTGGAAAGGTGTTGACTATTGTTCAACAAATCAATATCAAGGTATTAGAGGTGATCAAAGGGTTTGGAGGGGGATCCAAAGTCAAATTTCACTAGGTGAAAGGGTCCAGTGGCATTGATTGTAAATATTTGAAGGTTTTGCAACCTTTGGAGCTGGATTAAGTTTATGGGGTTAGAGTCCTCCAAATGAGCTCAAATTTGGAGGGTTGACACTAGAGACATGTCACATCAATATGCAATTGACAGACCCTGAATCAAATGCCAATTGACTTGGTCTCAAGGTGATGAAAAAATCACCCAGAAAGGGCTTTAGGACCTAAGTCTTTAGCCTAAAATTATGTGTTTGGATTGAGTTAAGATCTGGACTGGGCCTAAGGGATAGGAGCTACGAAAATCCTAGGATCTAGAACTCAGGGAGGAGTTAAAAGTGGCCTCATAAAAAAATGAGGTCAACAATGAGGTCATTATGATCTCTCCCTAAACTCTAGATCCTATGATTTCCTAGACTTTAGGTTCCCCTTAGACTCTAGATCTTAGGATCCTTCTAGTCTCTGGGCCCTATAATTAATTTAGATATTAGATCAATCCAAATCCAGCATTCCAAATTAAATCTTTGGGTTAAGGACTTAGGTCCTGAAACCCCTTCTAGGTGATTTTTATGTCACCTTGAAACCTAGTCAATTGAACTCTATTTTAGAATCTATAAATTTCATATTGATAAGAAAGGTCTCTGGGGTCAGCCCTCCAAGTTTGAGCTAAATCTAATGCTTCTAAGCCTTGAAACTAAACTCAGTCCAAAGGTTGTAAAACCTTCAGAAATTTATGACCTATGCCACTAGGCATATCACCTAGTGGAATTTGACCTTGGAGCCTCCTCCAAATACTTTGATCACTTCCAAGCCTTTAATATTGACATGTTAAACATTAGTCTATATTTTTTTGGACTCACTTTGACCTAGAATAGACTTGAGGCCAAAATGACCAAAATGTCATTTAATGGTATTTTTGGACTTTTGACCAGAATTCATTTGGATTTAACCTCATCAACCCTTGAAACCCCTTTCCAATAAATTTCAAATGTCATTTGGGACCTATCAAACCCAGCCATAACCTCTAGGTCAACTTGGTTGACCAAGTCAACTATGGTTGATTAAGGTGCTCCCTTTAGGGGTCAAATGCCTATTTCAAACCAAACGCCTTTTTTGGCATGAGACCCCTCCCATTGAGCTTATATGATCAAATTGAATTCAATGGACCCAACTTTTAGCCTTAGGTCAACTTGGTTGACCAAGTCAACCAAGTTTGACCAAACCTCCCAAATACCCCCTTTCAACCAAACCCTTTGACCAAGACCATTTCAATCCCATTTAAACCCATGGGGTGATCTCTTAGGCCTTCAAGAAACCCCTCTTAGAGACCCAATCTTTTAGTTCATTTGGGTTGGCCATTTGGCTTAACCCAAATGCCCAAAAAGAGGTTCCCCTTGAGCCATCTTTCAATCATAACCAAATTGAATCCAACCCAAGGTGCCATTGGGTCTCCCTTAACCTAATACATCTTCCCTAGCCAACCCAACCATTGATTCAACTTGGGTCAAGAGTTAGGCTAACCCAAAGTGGCCAAAATCACTTGGGATTGAGCCAACTCCCACCTTAAGCTCAATTGAACCTAGCCAACACTTCCATGAGGTGGCCTTTGGTCCAATACACCTCCCCTAGCCAGCCCAAGTATTAGGTTAACTTGGGTTAGCAAAAGTGTCCAAAACCATATTAACTTGAGCCATCTCCAATCTCAGGCCACTTCAAACCCAATTGCCACTTGCATTGGGTACACCAGACCCAATCTCACTTCCCATATCAAACCCAGGGTCTGGCCTGACCTGGGCTGAGCCTAGTTTGACCCAAACTGAGTAGGTTTAGATTAACTCGAGCCATCTTCTATCCTAGGCTGATCCAAACCCAATTGCCACTTGCAGTGGGTGCACCGGGCCAAGACTCACTTCCCATATCAAACCCAGGGCCTAGTATGACCTAGGCTGAGCCCAATTCGACCCAAACCAAGAAGGTTTGGGTTAACCTGAGCCATTCAATCGAATTGGACCCCCTAGGTCCAATTAATCTCACCCTTGAGCTCATCATATCCCCAAAACCCTTTTTTAATAAACCCGACCTAGACCCAGCCAGCGGAGGCCAAACCCAATGGAGTTTAAAATCCAATGGTCCCCCCAACTTTGGGCCTGACTCAAAGCCTTCCAAAGAATGAAATCCCCAAGTTTAGGCTCATGATCTCCCTGGGAAGATATCCCCTCCCACCTAGCACCCATCCGAAGCCTAGCCCAGTCGATCTCGGCCATCCAAGCTCACAGGATTGAGCTGAATATGAGAAATCATTTAAAGGGCCATGATTCTCATCCAAGCTTTCGAAATCACTCCCCATAGCTCCCTCGAGATTCCTCTCTTATTTCTTAGTCTCCCAGACACTCCCGTCCATCCGTTCGAGCAAGCTCTGGCAAAATTACTTTGCACTCCGGTCGAAGTCATACCTCCGGCCATACTTTAGTCCTGGTATCTAAAGGAGATACGCTCATCTTCATCCCTTAAAGCTTCCTAATAGAGAAGCTCATCCTTTGAGACCTTCTATGTGGCAATATTTTGATCCTGAGCTCCCTAGATAGGTAGTCTAGTCAAGTGTGAAGAAAATCTTCACCCCAACAAATTTCCACTATTGGATTGAAAGTTTTTATCTTTCTGATCCTCGCTACGAAATTTCATAGGAGTTCACCGACAGGATTGCTCAGATCATGCCGGAATAGCTCCATGGCTTCGGGTACGTGCGGGAGGGTTAAGATATAATCTTAGTCATTGATTTCAATTGATAGTTTTGATTAAATCCTATGGTTCCAGAGGCCATATGATCCCGGCCATCTAATCTTCCATCTAACGACCACGATTGATCCGATCGTTATCTAGTAAGCCGCTAATGTTACCCTGCCAATCAGATAGCACCGTGTGTGAAGCGTCGACTAACTCGGTAATTAAGAGATTAATTTCACATAAAATCAGGGATATCTTCAAAAAATCATATCTTCCTACACACTTGGCCAAATTTTGTATTCTTAGACTCGTTGGAAAAATCTCAGGGAGATCTAAAAAAGACCTATGGTCCTATGCCCTAATTGCTTATGTGTAGAGTTTAATTTTAGTTTGAATATTATATCTATTATTGTATTTATTTGTTAATTTGATGTCACCAGGGCTTGGTACTCTGGGAGAGTGAATTTGGACATGTCCCTGACATGTCCAATTTTTCCCTCCCTTGTTTGAGGTGTTTAAGGGCACTTTCATGCCAATTGGAGTTTAAGGGTCATGGTTTGACCTTTTAATTCAAATTGGAGCCATGATCTCTCTAATGAGAATTAGGAATTTATTTTTTTTTGTGATGGTGATGTGTAGTATAAAGAGCTTAGGGCCATTGAATTTACCCTAATCTGACCTTAGGATAGCTCCCTAGGATTTTTCTAAGGTGACTTAGAGATCACCTTAGTGGATTGGTTAGCCACCTTAGAGAGCTCCATTTAGATCCAAATTTAGTGTATTTAAGCCCAGAGATCAGGTGATCTCATGGCCCAAATCCCACTAGATTTTATGTCCATTTAGTCCACCAACTAAGATCTTCAAAAATTCCTTCCTATAATTGACGTAGAGCTCTAACTAATTCATCAAAAAACCTTATTAAATCTAAAAAAATCTATATAAGGACTTTAATTAACCCTAATAAAACACCCAATCAGTAAAAATTGAAACCCTTTTAATTTGTTGTCTAATTTTAATAAAAAATTAATGTTTAATCAATTTACTTAATTTAAAAGTAATTAAAAATTCCAAAAATTCTTTTAACACTTGATGATCCCTTCTTAGAATGTTTCTGATCTTTAGAGGTGATTTCAAGGAGTTTGGGACTTTTTTGGGTTTAAAACATTAAAAGGGCTCTCTAATTAAAATAATTAAAAAATCTAGTAATTACCTAAATTTCCAAAATTCATAACTAATTATAGAAAATTCCAAATCAATCAAACTTAGAGGCTAATGACTCAAAATAAAATCTAATATTTTCTAAAAATTGCAAACCTCTAAAATCAGGTTAAAGTAAAAAAGTCAATAGTTTGGTCAAATCGAAGTTAAAATTTGGGCTTAACTTCAGAAATTTATAACTTTTCATAGAAAATTTCAAATTAAGCATGCTAATAGTATAACTTCTCGTAAGAAAGTCTAATATTTATTAAAAATCTGAAACATTCAAGATTAACTCTAATTTTAAAAGTCAACTTTTAACCCCTTATTTAACACATTAAGATAATTAAAAAAATATGATAATTCTGTATAATTCCAGAATTTTCTAACTTGAATAATAAAATGCTCAACCAACCTCCTAAAATTCGCCACTAATTAAATTATTTAAGATTAGTCCACCTTTAATCCTAACTAACTAAATTAACTTAATCAACCCTGATTGCTACTCATTTTAAACTCTAACATAAAACTCCCTTAAGCCTTAATAAATTCAAAACTTTAGACAACTCTAACTAACTACTCAGCCTAGGATATACCCTCATGCCCTTTGTGTTTTTTTTTTTATATATATATATATATATATATATATATACAATTGCTTGGGATTTATTTTGATTTATAAAATGCTTAGGATAACATTTCAGGAGAGTCTAGAATTTTTATTTTGTATCAAATATAATTTGTGCAATATGTTAAGTGTTATAAAAGTTGAACTTTGAGTCAGTATACATAGATCCAAAGGTTGAATTCCAAAGAGAAAAGGATACCCCTTAGGGAGGATGGCCCTTTTCTACATGGAAGTCCAAATTTGGATCACCTTTTTCACACCCAAAATGGAAAGGGTGGCTTTCCCCTTAAAGTAAGAGCCCTCTTTTCCATTTGGGTGTCCTACTATGGAGGATACAAGGAGCCCGAAGAAATGAAGACTAAGAGTATCCCACTCAATGTCATTTGCATCTTTATTAGGACTAGAATCTGAGTTGTTGTCAGTGGTTCCCGACCACCTTATTTTCTGCAGACCCTGAGTTGTAATAAACATGATAGTTTGCCTATGGATATTTGTTAATTAGTTCAATTATATTTGATGTGTTAATAAGATTACGTATAGAATTATCTATTTTTCTTAGTTTTTTAGAGTTTGTGTACTGCTTTTTATTTTAGCCTAGATATGTGAGGCTCATGAGGGTGTAAAAGTTTTCTACTCATAATTAAAAGTTTAAAATTTTAGGAGTTAAGCAATATAGAAAGATAATGAATCAAGGGAATTAGCCGAGGATCGCCCCCGGGGTTGCATGCATATTTTTACATTTCTTCTTTCCTTATTTTAGACACTTTCCTACCTACGGGTAGAGTCTGGATAATCTGACCTATGAGGATGAGGTATCGGACCTGGGAAAGCCTAGTGTTCTAAAAAATTATTTGTAAGCCTTTTTTTCAAAAATTTCAAGCATACATGATTTGGATGTGTCGAATAGCATGTATTATATTAGAAACACATTTAAATAAGTCTAAATTATAATTTCATCAGTACTTAGCATTCTCACACAGCATAAGTCAAAGGGCCACTTAGGAAAATCTCTAGATGTCAGCCCCAACTCACCAAAACTTTAATAAAAATATATCTTCCACTCTATCATAAAAATGAAATGATTCATGTATTTAAAATGGATTAGGTGGCTAGCTGGCTCCCCAATCCAAGCTGGAGTAAGTCCAGATTCTACATTGCATTAGTTAGATTCGGACTACTATGTTCTAGTATCCAAATTTAGATTTAGGATCTGGGGTAGATATTGGATTATAAGACCCCAACCTACAGGAATATAATTCAAATTTCTAATAAAATGCTCAACTTTAACTAAATCTTTTTTCAATCTAAATTATAAAGCTCAACACTTAGATTAGGTTGGAACACTTTTGGATGGTTCATGAATCTCAAAGTGTCACCTACCCTTCTTCCCTTGAATCCATTAATAAGTGTTTAATTTTGATCCATTTCTTTTTGAAATTCTAAAATTGACCTCCTTTTGTATCACTCTTAGAAAATTAGTTAATTAAATTTTGCCACTATTTTAATCGAGAGTTTTCATAGGAGACTCTATTTTCCTATGATGTAATTAACTATAAGGGCTTACGCTCGTAGGAGATTTAAAATCACACACATTTGATTTTCAAAAATTAATTTTTAAACCTCATTTGATATTTCTTTTGGTAAATCAAATTTATAATGATTATTATCTTCATAATCTTGCGATTGCTAATAGATGATATTCTCTTTATTCAAAGGGATTCATCATGTGTTAATATCAATTCGTATATGAAGTTAACAATCATCTCCTCTTGGTTATCATGGTCCGATTTTATATTGAACCCTATCTTGATCCTCTCGAGGTCATATGTGGTTAGTCCTTAAATCAAGATATAATAGCCTAGAGAAAATTTATAATTATGGATTTCAACCCATTAGGAGATTTTATGTCCGTGTTTTGAGGCGGTATATCATCTTTAAATTGCCAGTTCAATTTCAAAATTGAAATATAAACTTAATTCTAAATTTTCCAAAAGAAATATTTAAAGCTCTAACTAGTACACTTTGGAAAAATTTAATAAATGATAATTGTTATCGTCATACCCAAATAATTGTCAAGTAGTGGTATCTTCTTCCTTAGGGGAGTCATATAATTTGTTCATAAGGTTTGGGCCTTAAGGTCATTGATAATCTACTTAGAATACCATAGCTAAAAATTAGATCGAACACCATTTTGACCTTTCGAGGTCATATGT
>NW_021319320.1:544106-554877 GCF_001605985.2 Dendrobium catenatum
TTTCCAACATTATTTTCAATCAAAACGCTTTTACCCTAAGGAAATGCCCGTTAACAGGTAACATCGGGTGATTTCCTTTACAATCCACTAGCTGATATGAGCCTCCTTCGTAGACAATCTCTACAACGAAGGGTCCTTTCCAAATTGGTTCAAATTTTCCTCCCAACTTTCGGTGTGCTAAGATAGGCCTTCGAAGGACCAACACCAAGTCTTCTACTTAAAAGGTCCTAAGTTGCACTAGCTTGTCATGAGCTTGAACCATATTTGATATTTATACAACTCTAGACTTTGTTGAGCTTGGAGACGTCACTCTTCAAGGCCTTCGAGTTCTTCTAACTGTAATTTTGCATTTTGTTCATTCGTGTTTTGATTCTGAATTGCAATTCTTAGTGAAGGGATTTGTATCTCTAAGGGTAAGACGGCCTCAGATCCATACACTAGTGCAAACAGAGTGGATTGGGTTAGGGTTCTATAAGTAGTGCGGTAAGCCCCCAAAGCCTCCACCAACCGCTCATCCCATTTCTATTTGTTATTTATGAGGGTCTTTTTAATGATTTGCACTAAAGTTTTGTTGAAGGTCTTAGCCACTCCATTTGCCTGGGGGTAATAGACCATCGAGTATCTCCAATCAATGTTATGGCATCTTACAAAACTATTGATTTTTGTAGACTTGAACGCGGACCCATTATCGAATATGATTCTGCGGGGTACGCCGAATCGATATACGATATGGTCACAAAAGAATATTAACACATGGTGGGATGTTACATTGCGCAGGGGAATTGCCTCCGCCCACTTTGAAAATTAATCATTCGCAGCTAATATAAAATGATGACCTCTCGAAGAAGGGGGGGTCAATCGGCCTAATAGCATCCATGCCCCAACTTTCGAAGGGAAACGAAGCTATCGTAGGGTGCAACACATTAGGCGGATGATGTTGAACCACACCATGGACCTAATATTGATGACAGTGCTTTGCAATATTCATGCAATCGTCAATCATTATAGGCCAGTAGTACCCAAGTCTTTTGATTCTAAATTTTATCTTTGGACCCGATTGATGTGCACCGCATAGTCCTGAATGGACCTCATTAACGATCTTCAGGGCTTCCCGTTTGTCCAAACAATGTAGCCACATCTGATCGAATGATCGGCGGTACAGTGAATTGTTGACTAGTGCATAAGATAGGGCACATTTCTTAATCTGGTTGGAGAGAGATTTATCCTGGGGAAGTTTTCCCTCTTGAAGGTAATCAATTAAAGATCGTCTCCAATCGCCATTTTCTTCAGTCGTCGAAGAGGCAGAAAGGATTTGAAGAGGGTTCTTACTGATATATTCCAATTCTATAGGAGAGAGGGCTTTGCGACCCTGAATCTCTATAGGGATGGAATCTTCCTCCGGGCATGCGAATTCCTTCATGAGTTTCGCTAAGGCATCCGCCGCAGAATTTCTTCCACGGGGAACCCTATACAGAGTCACGATAGGAATTTGTTCAAGCAAGTGAAGGGTGTACTGGTGGTATTTTGAAAGATTAGGATTCAAGACCTTATAGGTTCACGCAACTTGATTAATTACCAATTGAGAGTCACAAAAGATCTTAATCACTTTAATCTCCATCAAATTGCAAGTTCCAAACCAGTTATCAGAGCTTCATATTCGGCCTCATTATTTGTGCAGGGCTCTGACAAATGGTAGGAAAAGTGCATCATCCCTCTCTCCGGAGTTATAAAAATTAAGCCGACCCCTGCCTTTTTGGGGATTGTAGATTTTTGGGATGCATCCCGGCGAGAGGATGCTGCACCATCAAAATATAATTCCCAAACAGTTTCTCCAGACTTCCTCAAACTCATGACTTGTTCATCGGGTAAATCATCGTTCAAAGGAGAATCTGCCGGCAGTGGGTGTGCCGCCAATAAGTCAGCAACGGCCTGTCCTTTTACAGCACAGAGGGGGATGAAAGTAATCTCAAATTTGAGTAGTATCATAGACCAACGAGCCAAGCGTCCTGACAACATAGGTTAGGTCATAAGATACTACAAAGGATTAACTTTAGAAATCAAACTGATCGAATGGGAAAGCATGTAATGCCTCAGCTTCTGGGCCGCAAAAACTAAAACAAGGCAATGCTTCTCAATCGGTGGGTATCAAATTTCGGTAGGGAGAAGTTTTCAGCTAAGGTAGTAGAGAGCATTCTCTTTCCCTTTGTCGTTGACTTGAGCTAACATGGTGTATAAGGATTCATCTAAGGCTGTAGTATAGAGGATCAACGGTTTTCCTGAAATCGGAGCAGCAAGAACTGGCGGATTGGAAAGGTATTGTTTGATGTTATCAAAGGCATTCTGGCACATCTCATCCCAAACAAATTTATTATCTTTTTTTGCAAGGACAGAAAAGGGTTGGCATCTCCCAGAAAGATTAAAAATAAACCTCCTTAAATATGCCAATCTACCTTGTAGAGATCTTAACTGAGTATGACTCTTAGGAGATGGAAGATCAAAGATGGCTTCAATTTTAGTAGGGTCGATCTCAATTCATCGGTGCCTCACTACGAATCCTAAGAATTCTCCTCAAGTGAAGACAAAGGCATACTTCAAGGGGTTCATTTCCAAATCATAGCGGCTCAACCATTCAAATACAACTCTTAAATCATATAAGTGAGCCTCTTTGACCTTAATTTTGATAACTAAGTCATCAATGTAACACTTGACTTGATTGTGGATTAAGTCATCAAAGATATGAGTCATGGCCCGCTGGTAGGTTTCCCCAGCGTTCTTCAGGATGAATGGCATCACCTTATAACAAAAGATCTCTATAGGAGTTCTGAATGCAGTATTTCTCTCATCTTCTCGGGCCATCTTGATTTTGTTATAACCAGATGAGTCATCCATAAAGGAGAAAATAGCATGCGAGGAGGCAATATCCACAATGAGTTCTGGTATGGGTAGAGGGAACTCATCTTTAGGACATGTCTTATTCAGATCTCTATAGTCGATGCAAATTCGAATCTGACCGTTTTTCTTTTGAATTGGCACGATGCTGGCCACCCAAGAGGGGTATTGTTCCTCTTGGATGAACCCAACTTCAGCCAATTTTTTAACTTCGGAAATGACTTGTTGCTCAATCTCTAGGCGTATGCGCCGGGGAGCTTGCTTAACAGGAATGGCATCATGCCGAACTCCAAGTTTGTGGACTGCTACCTATGCGGACAAACTCGGCATTTCATCGTATGTCCAGGCAAAGCAATCCCTGAACTCAGACAACAATTGAATCAAATCCTGGGTCTCATTTTTGTTCAGTAAAGTATTTATGAAAGTAGGGCGGGGGTCATCGTCAGTTCCTAGGTTAATTTCTCTTAACTCGTCGAACGTTGATTTAATTTCCTCTTCGAATTTAGGGGGTGCATCCCGAACTTGAAGTTCATCGTGATCGTCTAAAGTCTCCAAACATAGCCTATCCGAAGGACAGATGGGATCCGTAAGGACATTTAGAGATTCAAGATGGTAAGTTATCATTAAGTAGTATTCATCGTCATCAAATGAACTAACAATTCCAAAGCAGATACCAGCCATTAGATTTTTCTTGATCTTGGTTTACCAAATATTTTCATGGTATCTAGCTTAACCCTTAGTCCATCGATACGACACAAGAGCTTTGGAGAAAGTATTTTTCACACAGATAGGAAAGTAGCCGAAAGGTAATTCCATTAATTCATTAAAATATGCCTCCTCAAGGGTTACATCACCTTCATCCCTTGTGGAGGAGGAGCCAGGAAAGAATTTATGGACTTTCTTTACTTCACCATTCAGGTTGGGGGCCACTTTAACCTCTAACCTGGCAATCCTGCCAGTTGACAGTGGGGTCAGGGAAATGGCCTCAATCCTCCTACTGAGCTTTTCGTACATTGTTAATTCAGGCTCGTCACTTTTATCCTTCAAGTTATCTACCTCAGTGTTACTGTCATGGTCTAAGGTGAGATCAAATTTTGGAGGAGTGTTTATATTCTTATAGCCGAGAGAGAATGCAACACCTCGATTTTCTAGTTAACTATCAGAATCTGATTCCGGGTCAATATACACAGGCGTTGTTCTCTTATCCAATGAAGTACAACCCTGACCTCGTGCCCTTAAGGCCATCCTCCCACCTCTTTGAGGTAATTTGTTTGAAGGCCTGAGGACAACGATATTAAAATCATATTCACTACTCGATTGTATCTTTTCTTGATGGATGATTTTATCTTTATCTTTATCTTTTTCTTTTTCCTTTTCTTGGTTGGATTTTTGTCCAGCCAATTTCTCCTCAATCTTGATCTCAAACTTAAAATGGGATGAGGACCCTTTTGGTATGAAATATACTGCATCCTCACAGATCCCAATTTCTTGGATTGAGAATGGTTGCAGATCACCCTTAATCACATGTTCAATGTCGTCTCTTTGATACTTGACGCATTGGTGCAGGGTAGATGGAACCATTCTATATTTATGGATCCAAGGTCTACCTAGGAGTGCGTTAAAGGACGTTACTGAATCAATTATATGAAACTTAGCTTCAGTTTTCAATTCTCCTATCTCTAAAAGCAAAGTGATTGAACCTAAAGCTCTCTTGCCTTTCTCGTTGAACCCATGAAGACCAACTTATCAATTGAAAGCTTGCTAGTACAAACTTTGAGGTAGGCGAGGATCTTTATGTTCATTACGTTGACTAATGCACCCGGATCAACGAGGACTCTTGATAATTTGAAGTTTCCAATATCTACAATAATGTAAAGGGGACGGTTATGGTTGGCAGTTCCCAACAGTAAGTCTTCGTCTGAAAAAGTAACTCCAGGGATCCCTTTAAAGTAAAGTGCCTCATCTTTTGAAGTTAAAGCCAACTGGGCTAGGCAAATCTCAGGGTCGAGAAGTACCTTGATTAAAGACTCTCTCATTTCTTTGAAAAGAAGGAGGGCGTCATAAATACTTAATTTGGCTGGCAGCTTCCTAAGATGGGCAAGGATATTATAATCAACTTTAGGAACGACGGAATTGAAACCTGGAGGAATTAAAGAAAAATTAGATTGTTGAGGGGAGTTTGGATTTAGATCTTCGAAGATGGATTGCTTGCCTTTCTCTTGTGAGGGAAGCCTAGGGGGTAAGACTTTACCGCCACGAAGTTGCACCTGCTCGATATCCTCGGGCAGGAAAACTATAGCAGTGTCTACACTCATCATGGGCAACGGATCATTATTTCTCAAAAGAGAGTCAGAATCTGAAAACTCTTTCTCAATAGGACTTCCCTGAAAGTTAAACTGGGGGAAATCACTCTCTAATAAGGTTTCATATTCGACATCTTCTTGAGTGGTCGAATCGGGAGGGTCGGTTTATTTGACATTGAGATTTACTTCACCAAAATTTTGATTTAAAATAAGAGAATCATCAGATTGCACTTCAGACCTATGGCTAATCATCAAGACATAGGTAGAAGGATTATTTTTATTCATCTTTTGACCCTTCGCCTTTAATGGGGAAAAGTAAAAGTTAGATAACAAGAGAGGGGAAAGGATTTTCACACCACCATTCTCCACTCTAATACATCTCTCATCGACACACTTCCTATCTACAAATTCATCTTTCTTTTCTTTTATAATTTTCATAGTAGTTCCTACAACTACTGGAGAGGGAAGTGGCTTAACATCCTTCTGTGAAGCGTCTAGGTTAAATTCCCACACCGGGCCCTGGGCTGTCGTAGTCAGCTGTTAAGAAAGATGAAAAGATTTGTTAATCGACTTTTTAAATGCCTGGGACAGAGCAATGTCCCAACCATCTTCGACTGAAAGAGAAGAGTTAAGAAGATTACCTGAGATAGTTTTGACTGAGGCCTTTTCTGGATCCACCAAATACTCTTTAGGAATTATAATATTACCTTCAATGTAGTTCCTCTCGAGCCAATCTTTGAACACAACACAATCCTTGAGTGGATGATTGAGCATTCGGTGGTACGGGTAGTATTTAGGATCCTCTTTCTTACTTTCATCCTCTGGTCTCCTAGCCTCTGGTAACTGGAAATCCGGCTTCTTTAGCAAACTCTTAAAAATATTTTTAACTGACTTCCTTTTAAATGGATAAGGATTTGCCAATCGCTCTCTAAAAGGGATGAAGGCAGAATCTCTAGTATGCTGAGGAACTATCTGAAAGGGCTTCTTCTGAGGTGGCTGTGGTGGAGGTGAAGTGCTAGGCTGACTAACCACTGGCCTCTTCCCCTTATCAACCGATGAGACCACAGCTTTCTTCTCAAAAGTTTTCACCAACTTAGGACCCTTCTTATCTTCAGACTGCTCATATAAGAATGACATCCTAGGAGCCTCTTCATGCAAATTGCTAGCATTGTTGAGAAGTTTTTCAAAAGTTTTAATAGTGAAACCCTTTAGGAGAAAAGCAATCGGGACGTGAATATTCTTTAGAAGAATTTCCACGGCATGTTGCTCTTGCAACTGGGGTTCACACTTCATCGAGAGATTTTGCTTTCTCAAGATGTATTCGACCAGAGACTCTCCCGGCTTTTGCTTTTCAACAACAAGATCGCCCACATAGGTGCGTTGTTGCGCTCCAATAAATCTCTTTAGAAAAAGATTTTCTAGTTCACAAAAGGTTTTTACTAAACCGTTGGGAAGATCGGCGTACCACTCAAAATCAATGCCGGACAAACTACTTATAAATTGGCAAAAAAGTAGAGCATTTGACCTTCCTGCGTTGCAACAGCTCGCTCGAAGGTGGGCCAGATGCTGTCTCAGATTTTTGACTCCGGTGAAAATTTTAAATGACGGTGACACAAAACCCTTTGGATAAGGAACTGAGTCATACTCCTCGGGGTAGGGTCTACACTTTGGAATAGACACGGTCCATTGTGAAAGGGCTAAGGCCTCCCTTACCTGGTCCTCAATCAGATGTTTATTGTGTTTCTGAGGAGAAATTGGAGGGGCGGTGGAAACTGTGGGCTGAACTGGAGGTGCTTGTGGTGGGTAAGGAAGGATCACATGTGCTGACTCGAGGGATTTGGAACTAGATTCTACTCGTTTAGCTTTTTCTGTGATCTCTCGAGCTGACTACTAGATTTTAAGGGACTCTTGTTGTGATTTATCTAACCTTTCTTGCATTTCCTTAACTTGTGACATCATGCATGATAGCTCCAAGTTTCTTATATGCTCTTCATCTCTAGCTTTTATTGACTCATCTCAATCTGACTGGACAGTGAGTGAATCTTCATCTCTAACAGGTCAACGCTTGCTAGATTTAGCTTCTTTATTAGACCGCATGATTTTAACCATACAAATGCTACCAACATAATCATCTTCATCTCCAAGAATATCATCCAGATCTGAGTCAAAAGAGGCAATTCCTTCTCTATTCAGCAGAATGTTCCTTATCTCTTGTACTACCTCCTCGACCGGTCTATCCCCAATTAACTTGGGATCAAGGGGAAAGTATCATTTATACTCAGCCATGTCAATCAGTTCTTCAGAATCCAATCTGGAGATAATTTCTGTAAGCTTTGGATTAGGATCCGACTGTGGCTCCGAAATTGGTTCATCTTTCATCTCTAGATCCTGGTCAATTCTCTCCTCTTAGATTATCCCAGAACTAGCAGTCAGAAGAGTGGCATCCTCTATAGAGTGAGGGACATATACCTCGGGGGGCGAAGCAGGAGCTTGTAAAGTGATGGCTCCTACATCTAGCAAGGTAAGGTCCTCAGACACTTGACTAGGGAGCCTAGGATCGACACTCAGATCTTGGAGGTCATCAACTGGGGCAGTAGTGGTGGTGGTGACTGAATCTTGAACTAAACTGGTGGAAGGGATACTATTCATTGTGACATCTGGAGTATTAACAGAAACATCCATTTGATCAGCTGGACTGAAGAAGGAGTAACTGGAACTCATTGGAGTTGAGGAATGAACTTAGAAGTTCTGGGATGTGGTATTAAGTTCTCCAACATAGTTCTTTTGGGCACAATTTTTTTCTCAGGGGACTTAGGCCTTTTGCCTTTAATATCTACAGGTCCTCAAATTTCAGTCTCCTTTGGCTTAATAATCACTGAGGCCAACTTTACAGGCTTAGGAGGGGGTACCGGGGGTCTACCAATAGAATGGTGGCCTCTTTAGGACCCAGTCAACACAATACATTTCATTTTAGAGGATGGAAGGTGTGGCACCCAATGATACCCATCAACTAGTATGGAAGTGACAGGTTGTTTAACATACTTCTTGTTCTTTCTTACAGGCTGAGGGGTTAAGTTCTTTGCCTCGGAAACTTCTTCTTTCAAGATCTCCTTCTAGAAGGAATGGGAGATGACTCTCTTTAACTGTTTTACATACTCCTATTTAGTCTGCCCAGACTGTGCAGCACAGGTGTGAATTATGTTCCTTAATGTCTTTGTCCTCTGGATGTGCTTTTATTTCGGAGTCTTCTTAGTCGAGTAGTCAACTGGGCATGGTGGGGAACGGGCTATCCTAGCTGCCCTCTCCTCCCCTTGAGCAGAAGCAAGGGGGTAGAAGCGACTCCCCTTTAGGAGGGGAGAGGTAGCAGGAATAGATAGCTCCTCAGCAGCCTCAGGCTCTACTTGAGCTAAAGTCTTAAAAAACATAACTTTCCTGGCCTTGGAAATCTTCTTCCTAAGCCTCCTTAGACAGTTATTCTTCTCGATCTTAGTGGCAAAGCTAAGTCTAGAACTAGACCCTTCCTCAAAAATAGATTTAACTTCAGTGGGGGGCTCAACAACTTGCTCAGACTGTTTCTGCTCATCATTGACTACTGGCAAGGTAGGTGAAGATCCCACAATCAACTCAACCATTAGGGGAACTTCCTTACTAGCATCCAAACTATCTAACTGGTGTCCATCCATGGAGAACTCAAGGGTGTTAAATCCCATCCCAAAGATCAGAGTGCTTTGTTGCACTTTAACAGTTGAGGACAGCTCTTCATCGAAGGAGAAAATTATTTTGCCAGCCATTTGAAATTTTTTGAAAATTAAAGAGGGGATTGGAATTAGATTTGATTTAGAAGAGAAAACTTTTTGAAAAATTAAAGTTCATAAGATAATCTCAACTCCCCTTTTAGTGCATGTTAAGTGGTAGGAAATATCACCCAATACACACTAGTGGGACAACGAGACTATGTATGTGCCGGAGGAGATTTAGATTTTGTAACACATGTTAGCCCACTGAGGAAACCTATGGGGTAGCTTGCGATGACTTGAAATTTAGAAAAAGTTTTAAATGGGGATTTGAATTTTGTGATATTTAGAGTGGTTTTCTCACCAATTCCAAAACACAACGGGCAGAGTTTCCCCTTTCCCGAAGGCTTATGGAACTCTGAGAAAACTCAAGTAAAGTAAGCAGCCTAACCCTCCCCACTTCTAAGGATCAAAAGGAGAAGTGAGAGGGTTAAGGCTAGGGTATTTCAAAATACCAAAATTAGGGTCTTTAAATTCCTTGCAATCTTAAGAATTTATATATTAGATAAAAAATTATTACATATAAATTCATAAGATTGAAAAGGATATCCCAGAGATCTGATTTGACATTGCCGCCTCATCGGTTGACCAAGGTGCAGAAGGTCAAAATCAGAACAGATAGTTAGTATCAAAGGGGAATTGGAGGTAGGACCTCTCTTTTTATCATACAAGTTATTTTAGATGTTGGCCACACTCATCCAAAGGAGAAATAGGTAGAGGGACCAACAAAAGAAATGATAGTTAAAACTACTGATGAAATGAAATTTCATCACTATTAAAGATGGAGAGAGAGATTGGTCCCACCAGGCGTGCCATTTTTTTATTGGTGGGATTTTTAAAAAAAACATGGTTTTGAGAAGCTTTAATTTTCCTTGGGAATTTTGGAATTAAATTTTAATTCTAATTCTAATATCGAATCATCCCGTTAGAAAAATTATATCTCCCCGAGGGATGACAATAAAATTTCATAATGGTGTTCAGACTTAGAATTATGAAATTCATCTTTAATATTGTGACCGGATTCTAAAGAGAAACTTCATATGGCCCCGAGGGAACAAAGTGAAGTTTAAGTAAATATCCGGTTACAATATCAAAGAAGTATGATCGCCGAGTTCACGTCCAAAGCCTTATCAAAGAAGGATATATCTCCCCAAAAGGAGATGATACCATTCAATGATAATCCTTTGAATGTAATAATGACGATCATCTTTTGATTTTTCCCAAGGAAGTCCAATAAAATTTAAAAAAAAATAAGTTGTGTGTGTGGTTCCAAATCTCCTATGAGCGCAAGCCCTCATAGTTAATTACATCAAAGGGAGATAGAATCCCATACGAAAACTCTCGATTAAGCTAGTGATAAAATTTTGTTATATCTTCTAGGAGTGATATAAAAAATGAACAAATTTTAGAAACTCAAAGTGGAATGGATCAAGATTGAATAGTTATTAACAAGATCGAGGGAAGAGGAGTAGGGGACACTTTGAGATTCCATAACCATCTGGAAGTGTCCCAACTTATTCTAAGTGTTGGGCTTTATATTTTAGATTAAAAGAAGATTTAATTTGAGTTAAGCATTTTATTAGAAATTTGGAATTATATTTCCAAAGTTTAGGGTCTTATGATCAAAAATATGCCCCAGATTCTAAATCTAATTTAGACATTAGACCACAGCCGTCCGAACCTAGCTAATACAGTGCAAGGACTGGACTTACCCCGGCCTGGATTAGGGAGCCAGCTAACCACCTAATCAATTTAAAAGAGATGAGTCTGGTCTTTTATAAAAGA
>NW_021319320.1:554977-597231 GCF_001605985.2 Dendrobium catenatum
ATCAAAATCATAAACTCGGAAGCCCGAGTTGTAACAGGGTTGAGTTCTGGGTTCACTTTCACCAGTAAGAACGAGAGGAAGAATTACTCGAGAATAGTTAGAAAGAAGATTTCAAAGGCATGGAAAGTTGTCTCGATTAAGACCTTGGCCCAAGTAGAGCCTAAGGCTATCGAGGAGCTGCCTATTCCTCTCTCCTCTCCCCTCCTTAAGGGGAGTTGTTTCTACCCCCTAGATACTGCTCAAGAGGAGGAGAGGGTGGCTAGGATAGCTCATTCCCTGCCATGTCCGATCGTATACTCGACTAAGAGGACCCCTAAGGAGAAGCATCTCCAAAGGACGAGGACTTTAAGAAATATAATTCATACCTGTGCTACACAGTCTAGGCAAACTGAGGAGTACATGAAACAACTAAAGGGAGTCATCATCCATCACTTCCAAAAGGATGTTTTAAGAGAGGAAGTGCCTGATGCAGAGAATTTAACTCCTCAACCTGTTAGAAAGAATAAGAAGTTTTTTCGACTGTTTGTTACTTCTATGTTAGTCGATGGATACCACATGGTGCCACACCCTCCATCTTCCAAAATGGAGGATATTGTGTTCATTGGGTCTGAGAGAGGCCGCCGTCCTATTGGTAGGCCCCCGACACCCTCCAAAATCCTAAAAGTTGGCCTCAGTGATAGTCAAGCCCAAAGAAGTCCTTGAAACTCAAAGACTGATTGATGTTATGGGTAAGAGGCCCAAGTCCCTTGAGAAGAAGTTTGTGTTAAAAAGGACTAAGTTGGAGATTCTTCCACTGCCCCCTAGAACACCCAAGTTTATTCTCCAACTGAAATGAGTTCCAATTAGTCCTTCCCTAGCACCAGTTGATTCAGTAGATGTTTGTACGGATACTCCAGCTACTGCCATGGATAGTACTCATGTTGTTAGTTTAGTTGATGCTTTTATCACTAACCACATCGTTGTTTTAGATGATTTTCCTCAAAGTCTATGTGTCATTCCCGGGCTCCCTACTCACCGGTCAAAGGACCTTACCTTACCCGATCTAGGAGCTATCACCCTCCAAGCTCCTACCTCGTCTCCTTGGGTAAGTGTCTCTCACCTAGTTGAGGATGCCACCTTTCTGACTACCAGTTCTAGGATAGTCAAGGGAGAGGGGATAGACCTAGACCAAGAGATGGTCGATGAGCCAGCTTCAGAACCTCAATCAGATGACAACCCAAAACTCTAAGCAATTATTTCCAAGTTAGGATTTGATGAGCTCTTTGACATGGTTGATTATAAAGGGTACTTACCTCTTGATCCTGAGTCAATTGGAGAGAGACCGATCGATGAGGTAGTATAAGAGATAATAGATATCCTACATAATAAAGAAAGAATATTAATCTTCGAGTAATTTAGATGCTCTGTTAGGAGAAGATGATGAAATCACTGGGAACATTTGCATGGTTAAGACTAGAGGGTCTAATAAAGAAACTGAGCCAAGCAAATGCCGCTCTAGCAAGGAAGAGGATTCAACTATAATTGACTAAGATTCAGATGAGTCAGTAAGGGCTAGAGAGGAAGAACACATAAAAAACTTGGAGACTTAGCTCGCGAACATGATGTCATAAGTTAGAGAAATGCAAGAGTGATTAGATAAATCACAAGAAGCCTCCCTTAAACTATAATTGTTGGCTTGAGAGATCTCAGAAAGGACTAAGAAGATAGAATCTAATTTTAAAGCCCACGAGTTAGTGCCAATAGTTCTCCCCTGTCCATTAGAGGCACCTCTTATTCAGCGTATAGTTTCCACCATTCCTCTAGTACCACCTCAGAAGGACATTAAATAAATGATTGAGGACTAGGTAAGGGAGGCCTTAGCTTTTTCACAAGGAATCACATCTATTCCAAAGGGTATACCCTACCCCGAAGAATATGATTCAGTTCTTTATCCTAAAGGCTTTGTGTCACCATCTTTTAAGATTTTCATTGGAATTAAAAACCCAAGACAGCACCTGGCCCACTTTCGAGCAAGTTGTTGCAACATGAGAGGGTTAGATGCTCTACTTTTTTGCCAGTTTATTAGTAGTATTTCAGGCACTACTTTTGAATGGTATGTTGATCTGCCCAATGATTCAATGAGAACCTTTAATGAACTAGAAAATTTTCTTTTTAAAGAGATTTTCTAGAGAACAGCAGTGCACTACGATGGGCGATCTCGTCATTGAAAAGCAAAAGCCAGGAGAGCCTTTGGTTGAGTACATCTTGAGGTGGTAAAACCTCTCGATGAAGTGTGAACCCCAGTTTTAAGAGAAACATGCTATGGAAATCCTTCTAAAGAATATCTATGGCCCGATTGCTTTTCTCCTGAAGGGTTTCATGATTAAGACTTTTGAGAAACTTCTAAATAAGGCTAGCAATCTATGGGAAGATTCTCTTAGGATGTCATTCTTAAGGGATCAGTCCAAGTAAAAGAAGGGTCCTAAGTTAGTGAAATCTTTTGAGAAGAAGACCATTGTCTCAACAGTTTATAAGTGAAAGAAACCAGTTATTAGCCAGCCTAGTCTTCCACCACCACCAAAGATTTATAACACAACCATTTCAAATCACTTCTCAGTCTCCTAGAGAATCCTATTTGACCTTTTTAAGGAGTGGTTGGTTAAACCATACCTATTTAAGAGAGAGTAGATAAGAAAGATCTTTAGGAGTCTTCAAAAGAAGCCGAACTTTTAGCTATCTAAAGCTAGAAGGCTAGAGGATGAGAATAGGAAAGATGATCCCAAGTATTATCCTTTTCACTGTATGCTTGGCCACCCACTTGAGGATTGTGTTGTGTTTAAAAACTGGCTAAAAAGGAATCTCAAGCAAGGTAATATCGTTATTTCTAAAGAGTACTTGGTAGTTCCGGAACATGCGTCGATCAAGAACATCTCAAGTAGCCTTCTTAACACTTCTCTTTCCATTGAAGATGGTTGGGACATTGCTTTATCCTGGGCATTTAAAAAGTTCATTAATAAGTCTTTTCATATTTCTCAATAGCTGACTATGACAACCCAGGGTCCGATTTGGGAGGTTGACATGGATGCTTCGCAAAAGGATGTTGAGCCGCTTCCCTCTCTAGTAGTCATAAGAACTACTATAATACATAAAAAAGAAAATAGAGATGATTTTATAAAGATAAAGTGTGTGGATGAGAGATGTATCCAAGTGGCGGTTGGTGGTGTAAAACCCCCCACTTCTGTTAACATTCTTCTGACACTATCTTGATGATTAACCATGACTCTGATATGCAAATTAATGATCTTTCTATTTTAAATCAAAGTTTTGGTGAGGTTAATATGAATGTTGAACAACTTTACCCTCCTAAGTTGACCTTCCAAGGAGATGTCAAATTCAATACCTTATAAAAAAGTGAATTCCCCTAAATTGATTTTCAAGGAAGTCCTATCGTGATATAATTTTTGGATTCTGACTCCCTCTCAGGAAATGACAATCTCATGCCTACGATGTGCATAGACACCACCTTAGTTTGCCCTCCCAAGGATATTGAGCAGGTGCAACTCTGTGGCGGCAATGTCTTACCCCTTAGGCTCCCCCCTTAGGAGAAAGGAAAACAAGCTGTCTTTGAAGATCTAAACCCAAAATCTCCCCAGCAATCCAACTTCCCTTTAATCCCTTCGGGTTTTGAATCTGTCATTCCTAAGGTTGATTATAATGTCTTAGCCCATTTTAGGAAAGTTGCCAGCCAAATTGAGCATCTACGACGCCCTTCTTCTTTCTAAGGAAATGAGGGAATCTTTAATCAAGGCACTTCTCGATCCCAAGATTTTCTTAGCACAATATGCTTCAACTTCAAGAGATGAGGCATTTTACTTCAAAGAAGTCCCTAGGGTAACTTTTTCGGATGAAGATATGCTTTTGGGAACTTCCAACTATAACCGCCTTTCTCTATATTACTATAGATGCGGGCAACTTCAAATTATCAAGAGTCATTGTTGATCAGGGTGCATATATCAATGTAATGAATATAAAGACCCTTGTATACCTTAGAGTTGATATTAGCAAGCTTTCAACTAACAAGTTGGTGCTTTGTGGGTTCAATGAAAAGGGCAAGAGGGGTTTAGGTTTGATTACCCTTCTTTTAGAGATAGGAGAATTAAAAACTGAAGCTAAGTTTCATAGAATTGATTCGGCGACATCCTTTAATGAGCTCTTAGGTAGGCCTTGGATTCATGAATATAGAATGGTTCCATCTATCCTACACAAATGTGTCAAGTATAAATGAGACGACATTTAACATGTGATTAGGGGTGATTTGCAACCATTCTCAATTCAATAAATTGGGATCTACAAGGATGCTACATATTTCATACCAAAAGGGTCCTCATCCTGCACTAAAGTTGATATTAGAATTGAGGAGAAAGTTAGTGGACAAAAGTCTGATCAAGAAAAAGAAAAAGAAGAAGAAAAAGAAAAGGAGGAAGATAAAAGCCAAGGAATGGTAGAATCAAGTAGTGAAGATGACCTCGATACCATTTTCCTTAGGTAAAGAGGTGGGAGGATGGCTTTAAGGACACGTGGTCGAGGTCATGTTTCACTAGAAAGGAGAACAACCCCCATATATATTGATCCAGAATCAAATTCTGATGATGAACCAGAAAGACGGGGTGCTGCAATTCCTTTCGGCTACCAAAATACAAATACTCCTCTGAAATTTAATCTTACTTTAGATCAAGACAGTGATCATGAGGTAGAAGTTTCAAAAGCTAAAAGCAACAAGCCTAAATTGACTATGTACGAAAAGCTTAGTAAAAGGATTCAGTCCTTTTCCCTGACATGTCGTCTAACAGGATTGCATGGTTAGAGGTTAAAGCGGCCCCCAACCTGAATGGTGAAGTGAAGAAAGTCCAAAAAAAAATTTTTGGCTCCTCCTCCTTAAGGGATGAAGGTGATGTAACCCTCGAGGAGGCAGATTTTAATGAGTTAATGGAATTGCCTTTTGGCTACTTTCCTGTTTGTGTGAAGAATTCTTTCTCTAAAGATCTTGGACTGTATCAATGGACTAAGGGTCAGGCCAGATTCTACGAAAGTATTTGGAAAACTAAAATAAATAAAAATCTAATAAGTGAATTTTTCTTTGGTATCATTAGTTCATTTGATAATGATGAATACTATTTAATGATAACTTATCATCTTAAATCTCAAAATCTCCATACGGATGCCATCGGTCCCCTCGACGGGCTTTATTTGGAGACTTTAGATGATCCCAATGAACTTCAAGTTTGGGATGCATCCCCTGAATTCGAGGAGGAAATTAAGTCGACATTCGATGAGTTAAAGAGAAATCAACCTGCGAACCGACAATGACCCTCGCCCCACTTTTATTAGTACCTTACTGAGTGAGGGTGGGTCCTATGATCTAATTCAACTTTTATTCGAGTTTAGGGACTGTTTTTCTTGGGCATACGATGAAAGGCTAGGTCTGTCCACTAATATAGTGATCCATAAACTTAGAATTCAACATGATGCCATTCATGTTAAATAAGCTCCTCGATGCATGTGCTTTGAGATTGAGGACAAGTTATTTCCAAAATCAAGAAGTTGGTCGAAGTCAAATTTATTCAAGAGGAACAATACCCCTCTTAGGTGGCTAGCATTATGCCAGTTTGAAAGAAAAATGGTCAAATTCAGATTTGTGTCAATTATAGGGATCTAAATAAGGCATATCCCAAGGTTGAATTTCCTTTGCCTATACCTGAACTTATGGTGGATATTACCTTTTACCATGTCATTTTCTCCTTTATGAATGGCTCATCCGGTTTTTTTCTTAATGGTTGCAAGCTTTAAGAGAGAGAACGTCCGATTTGAATTCTAAAAAAAGAAAGTTCTTCCTGGTTTTGAAATCGGATTTCACGGGTTTTTCTGTGATCGATGGTGGCTGCGCCGGTGGATCATCGGCATCTTCAGCCGGTTTCCATGATTGTTCCACGGTCATCTGGTTCTCTTCGGTCCAGCGATAGAAAATCTAATGCAATAGTGATTTGGGAAGGAGGTAAGCCGTTGAGCCGTCAAGAAACTGTTGAAGGTAAAGGAAAGAATGTGATAATGGATGAATCGGAAGCACGAGTGGATACGATTGTTGAAGATCTACCTGATTTGATGAATGTTGAGTCTTCGGCTTCTCAAAATTTGGTCTTACGAGTGAGAAATTTTTCCGAGGTTCTTGATGCACAGAAAGTGCGGAATATGGGTGATGGAGCTATTTCTTTGGAAACCCGAAAGGAAGATATTGTGAAGAACATGGGCGAAGTTGCTGAGGCTTGGTCGAAACCAAAGCCAATCAAGATTACATTTGATAGAGACTTGATGCAATTCTCTGAGGACGGTGTGGCTGTAAAATTGAACGCGGAAAGGGAAGCTGATAATGTTAGAGTATTGAAAAACTCGATTGTACTCAAAGTTCTGGGGAATGGAGTTCCTTTCTCAGTTTGCAGTTCGGAGCTAAGAAGACAATGGAGCCAATATGGTAAATTTCATTTGACCTCAATTGGATTGGATTGGATACTCTGTTCGTTCAATTCGTGTGCGGTGGTTGATGAAGTTTTGAATGGGGGCCCATGGTATGTGAATGGATTAATCGTTGGGATGGATAGGTGGACTCCTGCTTTTGATCCAAACTCGTTCAAAGGTATATCGGCACCGGTGTGGATCCGTTTACCTTGCCTACCTTATATTGCTGGGATGAAGACAGCATAGCTAGAATAGCTTCTTGCTTTGGATCTCCTATGTATGTAGATGGAAATACTTTCCGATGGAGTAAACGAGAATTTGCTCGTGTTTGTGTGATAATTGATTTAGAGAAGAAACTTTTGAATGGTACGTGGGTTGAAGGTTCGGCTGGGAGATTTTTCCAAAGGGTGGAATATGAGAAAATTGATCTTATGTGCTACCAATGTGGAAGGGTAGGCCATGATAAGAAGACTTGTCCAGAAAATGTCACAATGGTGATTAAAGATCAATCGTTGAAGAGCATGGGATCAGATAATGGGCAGGACAATTTGGTGAGACATGACAATGGGCATTATGTGGTGAGTACTGAATATGGTCCATGGATTCATGTCCAATTCAAGAATAGAAGAGGTAGAAGAAGCAATGCAGTAAATAAATATGAGCAGGATATTGGAAGGAAGACATAACAGAGAACTTCTGTTGGTCAGACGGATGTTCAGGTTGAAGAAGTCCAGGAGAAAGTTCAGGATGAGTGTAACGATAATAAGGCAGATGAAGTCTCTGGAAAAGATGTTGTAACTGGTATGTTCGATCAATCAACAAACCGGTTTGCTGTTTTGGTTGAGGAGAATGAGGAAGAATTGCTGGGACAGGCTGTTAGTAATGACAAGGTGGTTGACAATGGCTCGAAATTATTGGAACCAATGGTAAATTTTGATATGAAGTATGGTAATGAAGATGTCAAGGTTAAATTAGCCAAAGAAGTGAAGTCATTGGGACCTGTTAATAGTGAGAAGAAGAAGAGGAATGGAAGGTTGAACCCCAATAGTGGGGGAAGATCTTCTATACCTTGTTAATCATGTCTACAATTCTTTTCTGGAATTGTAGGGGAGCGAGGAAGAAAGAGGCTTCCCTATATCTTAAGGAGATGGTTAGAGATGAAAATGTTTTCTTTATTGGGCTTATGGAGACAAAGCTGTCTAGCATTGGTAGAATGGAGGTGGATTGCCTTTTGGGCAATGAGTGGGATTATTTTCACCAACCTGTTGTTGGGACTTCTGGAGGTATTCTGGTTTTATGGAACATTAAGTTGGTGTCATTTGAGGTTTGTGAAGCCTCTTCTCAGGAGATCATTGGTAATCTTTCGATTCCTAGCTTAGGAATGTGGAAGATTGCTACGGTTTATGGAAGCCGTTGCAACAAGGAGAGAAGTGATATTTGGAATCAATTGGAGAGGAGCATGGAGAATTCTAGTCCTTCCATTATTGGGGGAGACTTTAATTGTATTCTAAACAAAGATGAGAAGAGAGGTGGTAAGAGGTTCTTATTTTCTAAGGGACCGAGAGAAATGAAGAGCTTCATGGCAAATTCAGATTTCCATGACATTGGATTTGTTGGGCCAAGATACACATGGTGTAACAACAAAGAAGGTAATTCTCGGATATGGGAAAGGTTAGACAGATGTATTTTGAACTCTTTGGCTATGCAGAATCTTCCTTTGGTAGTGAACAGACATTTGGCGAGGATGGCGTCTGATCACTGTCCTATTGTGATCAAAATGGATGACATAATACAACCTAAGCCGAGAACAATCAAATTTGAAGATACATGGCGATCTTATCCGGCGGCTAAAAGCATAGTTCATCATTCCTGGAAGAAGCATGATGAAGGTAATGAGTATGAAGTCTTACAGAAGAAGCTTAATCGTACTTTAAAATCCTTGTTTTTCTGGAGTAGTAATAAATGCAAGGATTTGAATGCCTTAAAGGATAAACTGAAGAAAGAGATCCTTGAGTTGCAAAACAAAGAAGCTTTGAGTAATAATTGGTCTGATGATGACCTGTTTGAACTTAGAAATAAGGTTCATCAACTTAATATCATGATGAGAAGACTTTCAACTTGGTGGAATCAAAGGGCTAAGGCTAGGTGGCATGAGGATGGCAATACAAATTCTAAGCTTTTTCATAATTTTGCAACAGCCAGAAGAAATGGGAATCGTATTTTCCAAGTCAAAGATGAAGCGAATAAGTTGCAAGTGGATGAGTATCAAATTGAGAAAGTCTTCACCAAATTCTTTGAGAAGAAATGGGAATATAGGGAATGTGAAGTCACGGGTTGGCCATCTATTAAGGAGAATCAGAAGTTGAGTGCCGAAGACATGGAGCTGTTAAATGCTGAGTTTACTGAAAATGAGTTACAGAGTGCGGTGTTCCAGCAAGGGAACAACAAGTCGCCTGGTGCGGATGGCGTTACCTCTTCCTTCTACAAAAGTTATTGGAATATTATATAGAAAACTCTTTGGAATGCAGTTAGGAATTTTTTTAATTCCAGCCATATGAATAAGGAATGGAAGGACACGCTGATTGTCTTAATTCCTAAAATAAAGAACCTGTTGTATCCATCGAATTATAGGCCCATTAGCCTTTGTCAAACCAATTATAAAATTGTGGCTGCTATGATTGTTAATAGATTGAAGAAGGGAATGGCTAGAATGATTTCCGAAGAACAAGATGCCTTTATACATGGTAGATCTATTGCTGAACATTGTCTGCTTGCTCAGGAGATTTTCCATAAGTTTAAAATTTCAAAAAAATAATAAGGGAATGATGGCCGTGAAGCTTGATATGGAATAAGCTTACGATAGCATGGGGTGGACTACTCTTCGTCAAATTTTGAGATGGTATGGTTTTCCTAGTGCTTTCTCTAATTTACTCTTGGAATGTGTTGTGGATGTGAGATTCTCCATCATTATTAACGGGAAGAATTCTGAATGGATCAATGCTCAGAGTGGATTCCGTTAGGGATGTCCACTTTCACCTTATTTGTTCATCATGTGTTTCCAATTGATTACTAACTCGTTGGAGCAAAGAGGAAAGAGCCTTGGCATTCAAGTTTTAAGTGGAGGGCCAAAGATTACGCATTTGTTATATGCAAATGACGCTCTTATTTTCTCTCATGCATCGGTTGAGCTTGCTAAAAGTATGAAGACAATTGTGGAGAAGTTTTGTAAGTGGACTGGGCAGCGGATTAATATTGGCAAATCTCAATTGATGTTTGGTAAGGTAGTCAATTATCAGATGAGGAGGAAGATTGGTAGACTACTTGGGTTTAAGATAGTGAAGGAAATGAGATACTTAGGAGTAAAAATCTCACTTGAAAGAATGAAGATGGCTGATTATCAAGAAGTTCTTAGTAATGCCATGGAAAGACTTAATGCTTGGAACAGGAAATCTTTATCCTTGAGAGGTAAATTGATCCTTGTAGAAAGTTCTTTGCTCTCTATGGCAAATTTTCTTATTACCCAGTCTCTGGTTCCTAAGAGGCTTTTACATGAATTGGAGAAGCTTTGTAGAAGTTTTATTTGGAATAATAAAGATGGCACTAAGGGGATGCATTACATTGCTTGGAATGATATTTGTAAGCCTAGTAGTATGGGAGGTTTGGGCTTACATTCGCCTTTACAGAGAATTGGATCTTTAAGATCCAAAGTGACATGGAATTTTATTCAAAAGCCTGGTTCTTTGCTTCACCGTGTCATGGAAAGTAAATATGGGGATAATGTAATGAATGAAGCTCACAGTAATATCAGCTCAAATGCTTGGAGAATCTTACTGGATGGCGGAAAGAATTTGAAGATGGTGGTTCGATGGAAGGTGGGGAAAGGATATAAAATCAGCATCTTAAATGACACTTGGGTGCTTGATAGGTGCTTGAGTCGTTGGTCTACTTTTGTGGACAACAATTTCCTGGAAGGTATGAGTGTGCAGCATTTAATTCTTGATAATGGTATGTGGAATTATGATCTGTTACAAAGAGCATTTCATTCATACTTAATCTCTATAATCACTCAAATTCCTATTGAGTATAATGTGGAGGATCGGATGGAGCTGTTGAAGATTGGTTCGGGGAAGATAGTGTCTGCTATGGTTTTTGAACAAATGTGGCTCAACAAATGCAATATGGAGGATGTGGAATATTTCAGCTGGGTGAAGAAATTGAAGATGAGCAAGAATATTGAATTGTTTTGGTGGAGACTTGGTAAATCAGCCATACCAACCAATATGTTTCTCATGAATCGTAAAATTTCAGATAATGGTCTTTGTCCTAGAGGTTGCCAAGTTGATGAAACGTATGAACATATTATGGTAAAATGCAATTATCTGATTGAAATAATTCTGAAGTTGAGGGAATGGGGAATTTTTATTCCTAACTTTCATTCGTTGGAGTGTTGCTTGGAGAACTTAAGGAAGATGTCTGTAAAGAATCCTGGGATTGTTCGGCTGTATTGCTCTACGGTATATTATTCTTGGAGAAGTCGAAATGATACTAAACATGGTAAGAATGCTGTGCCGTGTTCTATTATTGCTGCTAATGCTTTATTTTATGCTGTCTCCAAATCCAGTCCATTTCTATCTTGCTGGGGTACTAATCTCCTTTGGGAGTCTCAAAGAACTTGGTACCCTCCACCGAAAGAATGGATCAAGATAAATGTAGATGCATCTTTGACAAGCTCTAATTTGGCTGGCATTGGAGGAATCTTTCGGGATTACAAAGGAAGATTTATTAGTGCTTTTGGAAAGAATGGAATGCATTGGGATATTGGCCATCTTGAATTACAAGCAGTCCTCACGGTTAGAGAGTTTTTGAAGAGCTAGATGTTGGAGTGTAAAGGGCTTATCATAGAAAGTGATAGTATGAATATCATCAAATTCATTCAGAATTCTTTGAAGGATAATAAGGAGAATGTGGGTAAGTGGCCACATAAAGATTTATGTTTTTTTACAAGATTTTAATAAGGTTGTCTTTCTCCATGCTTTTAGAGAATGTAATAAAGTAGCAAATTGTTGTGCTACTATGGCATTGGAGAATAGTTTTTTCTTTGATAGTTCTTCTTTTGATCTTATTCCTTCCTTGATGTTAGGCTTAATCAAGGAAGAATGTGATCCCCTTATTACTTGTACTTAGATTCCTTTTTGCCTTTAATGCTATTTGATGCATTTCTTTCAAAAAAAAAAAAAAGAATGGCTCATCCGGTTATAACCAAATCAAGATGACCGTATAAAAAAAGGAAAACACTGCCTTAAGAACTCTCATAGGAATCTTTTGTTATAAGGTAATGCCCTTTGGCCTTAAAAATGTTGGGGCAACCTACTAGCGGGCCATGACTAATATCTTTGACGACTTAATCCATAATCAAGTTGAGTGTTACATCGATGATCCATTTATTAAGAGTAAATTCAAAGAGGCTCACATATATGACTTAAGGGTTATTTTTGAACGGTTATGCCACTATGATTTAAAAATGAATCCCTTGAAGTGTGTGTTCGGTGTCACTTCAGGGAAATTCTTAGGATTCGTGGTGAGACACCAGGGAATTGAAATTGATCCCGCCAAAATTGAGGCCATCCTAGATATGCCACCTCCTAGGAGCCTTACTCAGTTAAAGTCTCTTTAAGGTAGGTTGTCGTATATAAGGAGGTTTATCTCTAACCTTTCTAGGAGATGTCAACCGTTCTCAGTCCTAGCTAAGAAGGATGCTAATTTCATATGGGATGAGAAGTGTCAGAATTCCTTCAATGACATCAAATAATACCTTTCTAACCCACCTATTTTGGCAGCCCCTGTTTTGGGGAAACCTTTGATCCTCTACACTGCGGCCCTAGACGAGTCCTTAGGTCCTCTATTAGCTCAAGGCAATGATGAAGAAAAAGAAAATTCTCTTTATTACCTTAGCTGAAGACTCTTGCCCACTAAAATTCAATACTTATCAATCAAAAAACATTATCTCGCTTTAGTTTTTACAACCCAAAAACTAACGCATTACATGCTTTCTCATTCAATCAATTTAATCTTTATAGTTAATCCTTTGCAGTATCTTATGACCCGACTTACATTGCAGGATGTCTTGCTCGATAGTCTATGATATTACTTTAATTTGAGATTACTTTCATTCCTCGGTATGCTGTGAAAGGGAATGCCATTGTCGACTTCCTAGAGGCACACCTGCTAACGACGGATTCTTTTTTGAATGATTATTTACACGACGAACAAATCATGAGTTTAAGGAAATATGAAGACAATATCTAGGAATTATATTTTAATGGTGTGACATCCTCTCAATGGGACACAACCCAACAATCCATAATCCTTAGAAATGCCAAAATTGGTCTAATTTTGATAACATCGGAGAATGGTATAATGCACTTTTCCTACCATTTACCGGAGCCTTGCACAAACAACAAAATTGAGTATGAAGCTCTGATAATCGGTTTTGAACTTAAAATTTTGATTGAGATTAAAGTGATTAAGATCTTTGGTGACTCTCAACTATTGATCAACCAGGTTATAGGAACCTATATGGTTTTGAATCCTAATATCCTAAAATTCCACCAATACACCATTCACTTTCTTGAGCAGATTTTTTTCATAAGTTTATATAGGGTTCCCCATGAAAGTAAATTTGCGGTGGATGCCTTAGCAAAGCTTGCAAAGGAATTTGTATGTCCGGAAGAATACTCTATTCCTATAGAAATTTAGGGTCATAAATCCTTCTCCCATATAGATTTGGAGCACATCATGAAGCAACATCTTCAGATACTTTTTGCCTCTTCAACAACTGATGAAGAAGGCAACTAAAGACAACCATTAATCGACTACCTTCAAGAAGGAAAACTTCCTCAAGATAAATCTCTCACTATCCAAGTCAAGAAACTTGCCCTATCATATGCACTAGTCAATAATTTGTTATACCATTGATTGTTCGATCAGATGTGACTGTGTTGTTTAGATAAATGAGAAGCCATAAAGATCATTAACGAAGTCCATTCTGGACTATGCGGTGCTCATCAATTGGGTCCAAAAATGAAGTTGAGAATCAAAAGACTTGGATACTACTGGCCAACATTGATTGACGATTACATGTATATTACAAAACATTATTATCTATGCCAAGTTCATGGTGTGGTTTTACAAAACGTTATATTTCAAGCAAACATAATTTGGATGTGTTGACTAGTATGCATTGCATTATAAACATATTTAAATAAGTTTAAATTTTAATTGCATCAGTATTTAACATTCTCACCCATCATAAGTCAAAGGGGCCACTTATGAAAATCTCTAGATGTCGGTACCTACTCTCCAAAACTTTAATAAAAATGTCGCTACCACTTTATCATAAAAATGACCAGATTCAAGTATTTAAAATCAACTAGGTGGCTAGCTGGCTCCCCAATCCAGGCCAGGGTAAGTTCATATTCTATATTATATTAGTTAGGTTTAGACTACTGTGATCTAGTATCCAAATTTTGATTTAGGATTTGGGGCAGATCTTGGATTATAAGACCCCAATTTACGAGAATATAATCCTAAATTTCTAATAAAATGCTCAACTTTAACTAAATTTTCTTTCAATCCAAAATATAAATCCCAACACTTAGATTAGGTTGGGACACTTTTGGATGGTTCCAGAATCTCAAAGTGTCTCCTACGCTTCTTCCCTTGAATTCATTAATAAGTGTTCAATTTTGATCCATTCTCTTTTAAAATTCTAAAATTTGCCTCCTTTTGTATCACTCTTAGAAAATCTATTAACAAAATTTCACCACTATTTTAATTGAGAGTTTCTGTAGGAGTCTCTATCTTCCTACGATGTAATTAACTACAAGGGCTTACACTCATAGGATATTTAGAACCACACACACATGATTTTCAAAAATTAATTTTTAAACCTCACTTGATATTTCTTTTGGGAAATTAAATTTAAAATGATTATTATCATCACAATCTTACGATTGCTAAAAGATGATATTCTCTTTATTCAAAGGGATTCATCATATGTTAATATCAATTTATATATGATGCTAAAAATCATCTCCTCTTGTTTATCGTGGTCTAATTTTAGATTGAGCCCTATCTTGATCCTCTCGAGGTCATATATGGTTCTTCCTTAAATCAGGCTACGATAGCCTAGAGAAAATTTATAATTCTAAATCTAAACCCATTAGGAGATTTTATCTCAGCTTTTTGAGGCAGTATATCATCTTTAAATAGCCTATTCAATTTCAAAATTTAAATCTAAACTTAATTCTAAATTTTCCAAAAGAAATTTTCAAACTTAATTCCAAGCCCATTAGTACTCTTTGGAAAAATTTAGTAACTGATAATTGTTATCGTCATACCCAAATAATTGTCAAGTAGTGGTATGTTCTTCCATAGGGGAGATATATCATTTGTTCATAAGGTTTTTGGCATGAGGTCAATGATAATCTACTTAGAATATCATATCTAGAAATTAGATCAAACTCCATTTTGACCTTTCAAGGTCATATGTGATTCTATCTCAGATCTGGTTATGATATTCACAGCAGGATTTATAATTTTGTATTCAAACCCCATTTTTGAAATTTTATCTCCACTTCTCCAAGTGTTATAACTTTTCTAATGATAACATCCTTTCTGAGGCGAATGAGGATGCTTGTTTTAGGTATTTTGCTACCAAGATCACCCACTCAAGACTTCTCATTCAGGGTGATCTTCATTTTTTTGTTATGACCTTATTTGTGTTGACTTAGTTCTCTTTCATTCTTACTCTTATTTATGCCTACCACAAAGAAACTTTTCAATACTTATTGGCTAACATGAGATTTAACGAGGACCACTCTAGGATTAGTTCTTATGTTCAGAAACAGGAGTGGAAATTACCAAGGAAGACTTAGGCTACTTTCTTCGTTTAATAATCTAAGGCATATGAGCCCACACTTTGAATTCTAGGGCCAATTTTGATTGGATTGAAATTAATAAAATTCTTAGAGGTGTATCCCGAGTGTGTCATTTATCTAAGGTTTACACTTTACCTCAAAATGTCTGGGTCATCCAGCATGTTTTATGAACTTCTATTATCCCTAAAGCTAGTGATCAAATAAATATGACTCCACTCTTTTCCACAGTCACCTATCTGATTATGACTGAAAAAGCCTTTAATGAAGCCAAACTCATCATGGACTACATTTATAATCTTTCTGAAATTGGGCTTCCACATCACAAGAGAAAGAAAAACGTGACTTTAGGATATTTAGTTGCCTATATTCTAGAGAAAAAGTACAACCTGTTCCATCATGATCCTCCCACATAACTTCATATCTACTTCACTAATGCCTGTTTTCAGGTACTTTTTGGGAGAGATCAGAGTTCAGATAGTGATGGTTTTAAGGAATAAAGGGGAGCTCCTTCCCCAGTACATACATTTGGACCTAACCAAAACTACTACAAGGAAATGGTCCAACAATTCGATCGATTGGAGACTCATTTTGATCAACATTTTGATAAAATTAAGACTTACCTTAACTAAAAGAATGCTCGTTACAATGAAGATATGAGGTGGATTCATGGACAATTTGACTTAGTGAATATAAATGTAGTTATAATTAGTAGTTATTTTCCAATGTTCAATCCACCACCTCCTCCAGACGAGGGTCCCTCAGATTTTTAGATGTACTTCTATCATGCTGTTGCTTATGAGTGTTTGTATTTGATGTTGTGATGTTGCTTCGTGAGTTTAGTATTTTTATATTTAATTATGATGTTTTGTGATATGAGATGTTATGATGAGATGATATGTTTTTAGAATATGGTTGTATGTGATCTTGATATTAATGGAATATTGAACTTGCATTGAATTGTATTTCTTAAAATATTTATGTTTTTAACAAGAAAAACATTTTGAAATTGATCGTCGAAATGGGTTATAAATTACTTTGATCTACAAATTAATTTTCTTAAAAAATTTAATCTTTCAAAACATTAAATTAAATTATGACTGAATGTAGATGAGGAGATAAATTTCATATTCCTATAGACAAACATATCTAAACTATAATTTTTGCAAGATTGATGTCTTATTATTTTTTATTTTCTTTTTTAATATGTTTATTTTTGTTATTAGTAGCATTTAAATTTAGATTATGGATATTAGAAAGATCTAAAAAGTAAAAAAAGTACAACATATTCAAAAATAGAAAATATACCTAATGGTTCACAAAGTAAAAAGAGACATAAAATTAGCCCAAATAGTAAAGATGCACAAAGTGTGCCATAAATCTTTAAAAAGATGCACAATGTCATCAATTTTATACACAATGTCTAATGCAATAAAAAGTAGACCACGTTTCTGTCAAAGTAAGATTATAGTCAGTAAAATAAAAACTCATACACATTTTTAAATATATAAGGATATATTGAATATTCATATAATAATATAATGTATTTTATATTAAATTAATCATACATTAATAAATTGGTGTGAAATAAGTTAATTTAAAATGAATAAATAATAAAAGTTTTATAATATAAGCTTATCACCTTTAATTCCATAATTATATAACTTTCAATATTTGATAATAATTATGCAATCAATAAAGGTTTTTAAATTTATTTAATATAGAAATCTTATAGATTTCTATATCAAGATTATTATATAATTAATAGAGTTTAAATTGTGAGCAAATCAATTCATGCAAGTATTAATGGACTACTAACATATTCCCACGATAATATAAAATCCTTCAAGTTGTCTATCTTGGTCCACCTTAATCTCAACATTTGATTGAACTTGAGTTGTGCAATATAAATCCCATAAGTAATTACTATGCATATCATTACACCTGAAATGCTTAGCACACAAATTAGAATATCCAAGCATATGTTTGTTATCATCAAAATCTCTAAAATAGGTCATGTGATAGATAATATCAATAATTTCCCCTTTTTCATGACGACAAACTTATGTTGGATATAATTATAACAAAGGTGCAAATTAACCTTTCATCATAACTTTTAAGCATTAAAAAAAAAATGATAATTGAGAAATATTTTTGAATGCTAATTTGCTAAACAAAATAACTCTCCTTAAATATATGCATGTAAAATGAATTATGACCAATATATATAGTTCTTCTCCCCCTTTGACAACATCAAAAAGAATAATTAAAAAATATAAAAGAAGCTTAAAAGTTAGGATCTAACATCTCAAGCATACGTCTTAACATGTAAAATCTCTCTTTAGCTAAAGGTTTTATAAATATATCATCTATTTAAGAATCTATGTTTATAAAATCTATATTCACATCACCTTTATTAACATGATCTCTAATAAAATTGTGTCTAATTTCTATGTATTTAGTTCATGAATGTTGTAAAGGATTTTTTGTTAAACTTATAGCACTTTTATTTTCACATTTAATTGGAATATTTTTAAGCTCAATTCCAAAATCATTTATTTGTTGCTTTAACCATAGAACTTGAGCAATACAACTACCTGCGGCTATGTACTTTGCCTCAGTCGTGGATAAAGTGACTGAATTTTATTTTCTAGAAGACCAAGAAATAAGCAATGATCCTCAAAATTGGCAAGTTTCGGATGTACTTTTTTCTATCAACCTTATAACCAGCATAGTCTGCATCAAAATATGCAACTAAATTACCTGATAATAAAATTTTGGGATACCATAAGCCTAACTTATGAGTTTCAATCAAATAGTGAAATATTTGCTTAACTATTATTAAGTGTGATTCCTTATGATTAGCTTGAAATTTTGCACATAAACATACAACATACGTAATATTAGGTCGACTAGCAGTAAGATACAAAAGTGAACCTATCATACTCCTATAAAGTTATTGATTATTGGTTTTTCTGATTCATCTAAATCAAGTCTAGTTGATTGACTTATAGGACTTTTACTCAATTTGAATATCTTCATATCAAACTTTCCTAATAATTCATTTATGTACTTGGTTTAACATTTGAATGTGCCAAACTCTAGTTGTTTTACATGAAGTCCTAAGAAAAATGTGAGTTCTCCCATCATACTCATGACACAAATCTTATCCAATAGTAAAAGTAGAAATGACGTATTGTAAAATCTAGCACATTAGCACCGTAGTTGAATTTCAATGTCATGGTTGAAATTTCATTTGTAAGAATTTTAATCGAGTGAATATAATATATATTATAATATTCCTATTAAAGTGTCATAAAATATGTCCAAGTTTATTATTTTCTTTATTAAAATAACATTAATTTTGAAAAAGGTTCAAAGGCAAGAAAGCTCTAGCATGGAAAAATGAATAAATTTTTAATTAGAATTTATTTTAAATTTATTAGATTTATTTTAAGATTAGTGTAAAATAAATTATGATTAATTTTGTGTAGTGCTTGTTTAAAATATATATTTTACAGCATAGAAACTTATTTAATACATTTTATAGATGAAATTTTAATATAAGAGCTAAATGAAAATGCATGATATTTTTTAAAAATAATCAATAGGAGTTGAACTCGTAGCTTAATGATTGAGAACTTTAGGCCAAAGCTTGTAATTAGTGCAATATTATCATCGGATTGATGTGGACTCTTATGATAATCTCTATTTGAGGTTAATTATTTTGTGCGCATCAAATGCTGTCTAGAGGCGAATCGGAATGTGTCAAGTCACATTTTAGTTATGTATTGGTGCTCTGTATCTCGTGATGTGGCAAATTCTGATTCACCTTCGGACTGTTTGATAACCACGCAGAATAATTTTCCCTCTATTTGAGAGTAAGATGCCTTGTACATTTGTAATAACTCCTATTTTTTGAAAGTTTGTCTCAAATTTATTTCTTTTTGGTGAAAAGAGAAAGGGTAGCGATTAGAGAGATAAATTAGATACATTAGTACGCCTAAGCTTCTTTGTTAGGACTGATAATAATAAATTCATTATTTCTCATAAATTTTTTTTTCATGAAATTTGGTTATTTTTGAACTAAAAGTATTAGATTTATTTTGAAAAGAGTATAGTAAATAAAAAATTAATTAAAAATATAATTCTTTGATGTCATAATAAATTTAATAATTTTAAAATTCATTCGTGTTAAATTTTAATCAAAAGATGGTCTGCATATATTTTTGTATATTAAATTTTATTCTAAGAAAATGTTGGCTTAGCTTTTATGGACGAAATTTTAATTTTCTAATTACGCCAAATCTATGCTACTATTCGCATTGCGGGAATCTCAAAGCTTGGGCTGTATTCTGTTAAAGGCTGAACGGCAGAAGGGAGGGAACTCGTAAGCGTCTGCTTCAAAAGCTCGAGTATTGCTAAAGGGCTTAAAAACAGCAAAGACAAAGTAAAACCATTGAAAACCCTACACGCATACCATTCATTTCAAATCAAATCAAGCCGCCCGGCCCGAACGTGCAACGTTCTTCAATGATTTTCCATACGCAAGCAGATTTCTAAAACTATCGCAGTCTCTCTTTCTCTCAGTCGAGTAAGGTTTAAGTGCTCTTCGACTCAAAAAACATCTCGGATTCAGGTTCTGTTAATTTAATTTTCTGCGGTAATGATTTATGTTCTCCTTTGTTCGTTTACGTTGGATCTTTCTATTGGTTTCGCAACTGCGTTTGTTTCTTTTCTTTGTCTGATTAGTTTAAAATACGCTACACTGCAGTGCTTGAATTGTTTGGCGATTCTTTGAACATATATAGGTCTTTCTTTATTTGATATTTTCTCATGTCTATACACATCGCGCGAGTTCTGATTCTTTTTTTTTTTTTTATCTATTAGATTCTGAATTTGGGGTCAAGATGCTTTCTAGAAACCAGTGGGGCGGCGCATTGGAGATTCATGATGAATCACCGGAGAACGAGGAGCTTGATCGGGATTTTCTTTTCTCGAACGAGCTAAGCTCAACAATGTTCTTGGCAGCGAAGAATCAGATGAGGAAGGAAAAGTATGTTGACCTGGGTTGCATTGTTTGCAAGTTGAGGTTTGTTAGGACGATATTCTTGTTTTCGCTCGTCTGTTTTGTGGTTGTTGGAATTCCGATCATCGTCAAGAGCTTAGTTAGGCATAATCAGTCATCGCCTCCGCGAGATGAATATGCGATTGCCCTGCAAAAGGCCCTCGTCTTCTTCAATGCACAAAGATGTGAGTTTCTTCTATTTTTTCTGTGGACTTTGTTGCAAAATGATAGATATAGATGATTTTGCGTCGTGTTGTTAACAATTAAAAGAAAAATTACTTTGCAATGAAAAATTGTTTTGTTTTAATTTGAATGTACATAGTATACGTTGACATAATTTTTTTTTTAACCTCAAATTACTGTTTTCCATCTTCCATATCACTCTAATTGCTTTAGAAATGTTAACAAGTATTTGGGTCATAAGAAAATACCATTTGACCAAGCATAGCTTTTTCCTAGCATGCATGCATCTTAACGCGTCATAAAAAGTCTGAATCATACTCAATTTGACTTGATTCAACTAAACCAATGAACAAAAAAGCTCCGAATAGCTCGATAATTCTTAGGCAAGACCTGTTGCATTGCATAGAGTTTGTAGATGCCTGAAATTGTTTGTGATCGAGCCGAAATGATTTCAAACCAATTGCCTAAGGAAAATCAGCTCGACCCAATGAAGTTGAATTCTTCTTCACTAGTAATTAAGCACACGCCCACATGTCAGAGAAATTATTGTGTGCGGCATCCGGACGGGAAAAACTGTCCGGATATGTGAGTGTACATATATGTTGTACACAGTGTATGCCAAATCAATATACACATTGTGTACACAGAGAGTGTACAGTCACAATCTGGAAGATTCATCCTGTTCGAATGCCGCATAGAATAATTTCCCCACAAGTCGAGATAGACAATGATAGCAACATTAAAGGCTAGGAGGACCACGCAATAAACCATACAAAATTTGCTTTTCAATGACGAGCATGCTGAAAGTTGTCAAACAACCCCTAATTAAATCATGGGCTCATTTCTTTGTAAACCATTTTGAAGATATATGATTCTTTAAATGATGCTCTTTTTACACTCTAAGCTTTCTCTAGTCTATCTCTAAATGGTGAGAAGTTGAATCCTATAAAAATGACAGGACATTGCCTTCTATAGATACTCCTATTTTTGTTAAATTTCTTCAAGAGGAAACAAACATTCTTGCAATTATTACTGTCAATCCACCCATCAAAACTTAAATTCATACTCACCAATGTGCTTGTACTCATTCTCACCTTCCTGTTCGATCTGCTTTGCAGCCTTTGAATTTGATACTTTAGCCTTAAGGGAGCTTGGCCTCTTTAGCTTCTTTGGCATGAAGTATCTGACATCTTCATATATCGTTACTTTATGTACTGCAAAGGGCTGTATATTATCAGAGATCCTGAATTCTTCTCCATCCCTCAGGTACTTCATGCACTGATGTAGTGTCGACAGCACAACACCATATTCATGCAATTAGGAGTGACCTAGTAGCACCTTGAATGAAGTGTCCACATCAATTATATGGAACTTGGCTTCTTTATGAAGTTCATCAAATACAAGAGGCAACATAAATGATTTAAGGGTCTTTGCCTTTTCTCGTTGAAGCCATGTACCATTAACTTCTCTTGTCCAAGATGCTGCACATCGAAGCACAATGATCTCAATGTCTTTAAGCTCATGAGATTTATGGAGGACCCAGAATTGATCAAAATCTGACTGATCATCATATTGTCGCATATTGCCCCCCCTGCCATAACATACAAAGCGGTTGTGATCTATCGTTCCAAGCATTAGATCATCCTCAGCAAAAGGGATTATTGGCTCATTTCGAGCTTGTAACACCTCTGTCATATTGTGCTCGACAAAATACGCCTCATATCTTTCGGGGTCCTTGAAAGCTTGAATTAGAGTCTCTCAAGGTCTTTAGACATCAAGAGGGCATCGTATATGCTGAGTTATGCTGGGATCTTCCTCAAGTGGGATAAGATATTATAATATATCCCCTTGGTTGAAGCCTCTTTCTTCTTAGAGTCTTTGAGGATAATATTTTTATTGATAGCTATGTTCTTCTCCTTGTCTTTATTAAGAACCCCTTCTTTAGTCGAGGTGGTAGTACCTTGCAAGTTCTCAACTGCACCTGTGCCACTTAATTTGATCCAGACTTATTTAATGAAGTATTCTCCTTGGAGTTGGCCATTCTCGCGTCTGGAGATTCACTTGTAGACTCAAAATTATCCCCCAGTTTCACCTTCTCCATTTGCGATGCTATATTGGGATATGAATCATCTTAATTTGGAAAACATAGATACTCTTCTAAGCTGCAGTCCATTGATGACAGCATCAGACAGGACTCAGGGGCCGCTTCTTCAACGTATTCCTCCCTTTTCGATATCTTTGATATCACCGAAATGACTCGGCCCATCTCCGTAGGAAGGGATTCATCTACTGCTTCTTCTTTCTTTTTATCTATTTTAAGCTCATTCATGAAGTCATCGAGCTTGATAGACCTCCTGGCAGTCTGGTAATATTCGCTTAAAACATCAACGACCTTTTGAGTTGCAGTGTTCTTTTTCTTAAGCTTCTTTCATTTGACTTTCTTCCTGGAAGATTTTAATTTTGCTTTATAGGACTTTAATGAGCTAGCTTGGCCAAATTGTTATTTGGAGGTAGATGTATGTAGCACAGACAACCACCTTAAATTTAGTACTGCTCGGTAGGAGACTTCCACATAATACCCAGAACTCCTAGCTATTTCAGCATTTTGGTTGTCTTCTTAGAGACTACAATCTCCCATCGCTCCTCTTGAATAACTTCTTTTATTATTTTTTTTAAGTAAGGGTACGAAAGAGGACTTGACTACCCGGGTGGATTCCTTTCTAGGATTAATTAACACGTTATCCGATAATGTCCACTTTCCCCTTTTGTATTTCTTTTCCAGCCAATCTTTGAAAATATAATAATTTTCAATTGGATGACTGACTATCCGATGATATGGGCAATAGTTTGGGTCGCCACTATATTTAAACTCTTCAGGTCTTTTACATTATGGCAGTTCGAGACCGGCATTGAGTGCTTGTCGGAACAGTTTAGCAATACTTTCCCTCTTAAATGAATATTCTTTATTCATTCTCTTTGAGGAATGTGAATGTTCTATCACAAATTCTCGTTATTTGTCTCTGGTGCTCTCCTCCACCAGGAAAGGTTCGTAGTCTATCATTTCCACAAAGCACTAATTTTGGTTGAGGATTAGGATTATAAGCCTGTTTTGGCTTATCTTCATATTGCATTGGTTGTTTTTCTTTATCTACATTATATACTGTCAGTTTTCCTTTATCAACATCATGTGCCACCTATTTTCTTTATCAGGTCTGGAAGGGAATGTGGAGTAAGCTTCACTCTTCCTAGCATCATGTGATTTGACCTTTTTTGGTTTGTTAGGGTGGCTTTTAGATTTTGATAAGTTTAATTTTTCAAACTTTGCCACCCTGTCCAGTAGGTCTTGGAAGGTTGTGATAGAAGCCATGCATAAGAATGGTTATATTTTATCATAAATGTTCACTATCAATAGTTGGACTGTATGTTCTTCTTTCAGTTCCTGCTCGCATTTCATGCTGAGATTGCATCAGCGTGTTATATATTTCATTACTAACTCATCCTTCCTCCTTTTACCTAGGGAGAGATCAATAATGTTAATCTTCTCTGTTGCTCTAGCGAACCATTTTACGAATGAAGTTTCTAATTTTACAAACGTCTTCGAAGAATCGTTTGACAACTCAGTGTAACATTTGAAACCAGTTCCAATAAGCTGCTAATAAATTGCCGGAATAATAGAGCATCATTACCCCCGTGTTTCCACAAGTAGCTTTGAACTGCGTGTTAGGTGTTTTCTTTGATTTTTGTTGCCATAAAAATATTAAATTTTGGTATAAAATATTCCTTTGGATATGACACCTGATCGTACTCTGCCGAGTACGGGTGATCTTTGCCTAGCAATTTCTCTGCCTGTTCAATAGCTATAATGACCTTAATCTTTTTACTAATTAATCTATCTAGCTGTGCGACAATTACAAGTTCAGAGGCACTCCTCACATTTTGTGGAGTACATTGATGGGTCGGATCATCAGTCTCTTTGTCACCTTCAGGCACACCTTTCACCCCTGAGGTCTGGGACGCTTGGGGATTTAGAAGGTTTGCTGGAGCAATGCTCGCAGCTTGGTTGATAGCCTGAGCTGGCGTAGGGCTTACAAAAGTGGCCTTCTGCATCATCTTCATTATCGTTGTCATCTAAGTCATCATCTCAGTCATTTTTTCATTTAATTGAAATATTTCTTTATCTTTTGCTCTGATCTGTTGCTTCACTTGCCTTCTCATTTTAGCGAGTGTGACGGTTTCGACAGCGAAGGGGTTTTCTCCGACTTCTTCTTCCCCTTCCTCTGAGGAGTGAGAACTTTTACTGGCAATGGATCTATCCCTGTAGCGATGTCCATAAACACGTTCATCTGGCTGTGATTGTTGGTCATCTTCATCATACCACCCTCATCATCAATGTGGCTGCCATGTAAATCACTTCGAGTTTCATAGTGTCATCATCATCATATTCTTATTCTTCTCCTTATTCTTATACCCGAATTTTTGAGCGACGTCGCCAATGGATTTTTGGTTTCTAGCTTGGAATGATTATTTCTTTGATCCGCGGACTAAATAAACTTCTTCTCTTGTTGAGGTAGGTGAATGACTGGATCCCCTAGAGTACTCCCCAAGGTGTCGATCGTCGTTATGGTGGTTGTCATTATGGACCTTCTTTTGGACCTCTATGGATTTGATTGGCAAGGGCGGATCTTTGTAAGACTATTCCAAATGTCATGCCTAATCTATCTTTTTCTTCAGTCATCTTTTATTTCTGAGGCTTCGAACTCCATACTTGCTTGCCTTTCCATTGGACCCTTTCGATGGCGGATTCCTGGACATGCTGTCTAAGTGTCACGCCCTGATGTGCTTCCTGTGGAGCTTATCGTCAGTATCCTCTTCTTTCTGCTATTACAACAGATGATAGCCTCTCACTCAGAGGGGTTCTTCTTGCTTTAATAACTAGCAGCCTCTGGAATTTGTTCTTCATTAGCCCTCTTTTCTTCAGCTGTCTTCAGAACTCGATGTACTCGGGCATATAGACATTCAGGCTCTCTTGTCTTCTGAGAGGTCGGGGCTTCAGGTCGACACTCCCAGAAGGATTGTTTGAGCTCACCAGAATAGTTGTTTCTCTTTACCTAATTCAGGTTAGTGAACCTATTCTGAGTGGGAATATCGATCTCTGGCTCTTGGGACGGTATATTGGGGGATGAATTGGTATTAGTAAATGTTGAGCGTGCAGTTTTGCATTTCTTTTCCTCTGTCTTCTATTGAGCTTTCCTCTAGATGAGGAAGCTTTAGCATCTTATCTCCCAGATGCAACAGGCTCTCTGGGCAGAGTAGTGGTGTTTGTAGTCATCACAGAAATTTTTCTTCCATCAACAACTCTTTTTGCTGTCAAGGTTTCAGGCTGGGACAGTCTTTCAAATATAGAGACTCTTCTTTGGGCAAAATCCCTGGCAGTAATTTGCGACTTTGGCAGATGCGCACATTGTATAGTAGTCCTTGCAGAATGAGACTTTCCAGAAAGCTCTTCAGAGTTTATGCCGTACACAAGAATGACTGTTGCTCTTGCAGTAGTTGCTGAGAATTCGAGCCCACCAAAGTGGATGGTAGCTCTAGTGCTTCCGATATTGATGACAGTGTTCGCTAGTTGAATCCTGACTTCTCATCCCAGCTGGACGGTGATTGGGGTGACCTGCATTTCTATTTTGTACAAATGAAAGGCAAGGGTTAGCAATTAAATTTTGATACATCACCCCATACTTTTAAACTGCAAAAAAATATGTAGATTAAATAATAGCATAATGAAAATTAAAATAGAGTAAAAATCCTACTGGTTGAATTTCCAATGAATCTTATTAAAATATTATTTTCAAAAAAGTTGAAATGTTTACCCATATTAATTTGCTTGCTACTATAGCCTATGAATGACTAGCTAGAGATGAAAAGAGAAACTAGTCTCCAGCGGAGTCCCTAAAAATCTATGGCTCTAAAAATTCGGCCCCGGCCTACCCCGCTGCTTTTTCGAGGGAGTTTTAATGGAAGTAAGTTCTGGGATAAATTTTGGGAAGGCAGATGGGTTTGTAGATAAGACACTACCCAGAGATTTTCCCCTCATTTTGCGAGGACTTTATGATCTGAGTTATGGTTTCTTATAGGCGTGAGCTCCTATAATTAATTTCCGCACCCGATAACGAGAGAGAACTTTTGATTAAGGCTAGTCGTCAATGAATATGTTGTACCCATAGATACACGATATCCGGCATATAGTAGTAGCATGGGTTGAGTTCGGGCTATCGCTGTTCCTGGTTTACTTTGTCAGAAGAGGTAGTCAACCCAACCTAATAGAAGGATCCTTGTTGGCAGCCATGGGTTGTTTCGTCCTAGGGTTCCTTGTAGACCTGGGGGGTGTATTTGTCTAAGGGGATAACTTTGAATTCACCTTAGCTAATAGAGGGCTTTGTGCCCCATTGATTATCCTATTGATTCATATATCAAGGATTTGATGCCACTAAGGAATATATTGGCTTTGATCATAATCGTTATTTAGTGGTTCCATTTGACGGCAAAATCATTTGGTTTAGAGGGACCTCGGTCATAACCGTTTATCATGCAGTGCCATTTGGCGACAAAACTGTCGGTCAGAGGATGCATACCACGTCCTTATTAGTAAGAGATTGTTTGAGAATGGATCATAGTGATATTTTTAACTAGGCATTAACTCTATGTAAGCTGAAGTAATTTTAATTTGTTCACTCCGACAAACTATTATGGAGGATGGATAGATTTTGCTTTAAGTAGTTTGATGGATTATTTCAATTTTAAATATTTTGGATTTGATTGATTTCAAGATTTTTTGGTTTTCAAGTATTTGAGAATTTGAGAGGCATTTGAATGTATTTATGAACCCCTCCGATTGAGATAAACATTCAACATGGCCATCATCAGGGTGTTTGGGATCATTTGAAAATATTTAAATTTTGTGAAAATTTCAGGACATTTTGAAATATTTGAAACCCATCCGATTTTTGGGAATTTGAGAGACATTTGAATGTATTTGTGAACCCCTCCGGTTTAGATAAACATTCAACATGACCATCATCAGGGTGTTTGGGATCATTTGAAAATATTTAAATTTTGTGAAAATCTGAGGGCATTTTGAAATATTTGAAATTAACCCATCCGGTTGAGATTTTTAATTCAACACCGCCATCTTTGTGTTGTTTGGGGTCATTTCATTCATGGCTTGAATCTTGTCTACTCTGTATTTTTTACAATAAGATCTACTAATTTGTGAAAATTGTAAAAAAATTGTTGTCTAATATATATATATATATATACAAATTATGGTGCATGTGCATGAGAATTTTTTGTATTTTGACGTCGATCAGTTGTGCAGGTGACCGCTATTTGAATGCAGTATTCTATTTGGATACTCGTACACGTCTTCTATCCGCTTGTAAGGATGTTGCAAATTCGGTGGCGTATCGTTGTACTCCAGCAGCCCGTGGTCTTTTATTGCTTATTTCCTGCTTTTAATTTCAAGTGGATCGTAGTGTTATCATCTGGATGTCATAAGGCACCTCATTATCCTGATGTCGACTCCCTCTTCTTGTTCACGGGGAGATCTTTTTAGGATTCATGTAGTAATCAATAAGCAGCCCTTCCATTATACCATCATCATCATTTTTTATTGTTGACTTAAATAAAGAATCAATCATTTCAACCTTAGATGATTGCATTCTTACTGATGACCCATACTTTGAAATCAGTGGTTGCTGCCCTGAAATACAATATTGTGAGTTTCTATAAGATGGAGCCTCCATAGTTAAGTAGTTAGCCCCTAAGATAAGTTGAGGTATCTGAGTGCTCTTATCGTTCATGACTTCTTCAATAAGAACAATAGTCTGATCATCATGGGGGTATTGAAAGAATTTGCATTTCTTAAAGGAACTTTGGAACACCAGGAAGTTTAGTTTGAATTTGCTCAATCATCTCTTCCATTCTTACAGGAAGTGCCCTTCTCATGGAAGGATTATGTCCAAGAAATCGGTAGGTACTTGTATTCCTTAGTTGCATAACGTTGGTAGAGACGATACCGTAACAATACCAGTGTGCATGGTATATTGTGTCGCAATGCCAAACTTTGAAGATCATTTGCACTTCCATGGCTCATAGATGTCAGAAATGTTCTCTCTGAAAAAAGGCAAAGAAAAAACTTTGGAATACTAGGAAGTTTAGTTCAATTTTGCTCAAACATTTCTTCCATTCTTACAAGAGTTGCCATTCTCATACAAAGGTTCTCTTTGAGGAGTCAACCCATGCTCTCATTTGTCATATGCTCTTATATACTTTTGTGTCCACAGGGGTCTTCCACAATTTACCCACTGTTGTTATCCACAAATAGATCTTGTTTATTTACAGGGACTGGTCATATTCAGTACGATCTCTTGGAAGTGTTCGTAGAAGAGCCATTGTTTCTGTATCATATCCACCTTTTACCAATCTCAGGTGGGCTTTGTGTACTTATTTGCAGTGATGGGTCTTCTACTATCAATTGCCAGTGTTGCCTTTTCAATCTACAGGCACTGTTGCTTGTGTCTCGAGATTTTCATTGTTGCATATAGAAGACATTTATACTCTTTACAGTGGATTAATATTATTTGGACTTGATTGAACATCATTATTCGTATGCATTGAAAGCATTGTTGCATTTGTATATTGGCCTTCATTGATGCAGCTGGGAGAAACTCGTATATTCTACAATTGACTGCTATTACTTGTAAGTACAACGCTTTTGACCTCGTAGGGATCGTTATGGGAGTCTGTTGCATTCATTAACATTATTCATTATGTACATTGCATTATGTATTTATAGGTTTCGATGATTGATTCTTGCTTGTGGTTATTCAGATGCTGTAAATTGACTATTATTCATTACTTGTATGCATCGAGCTCCTGTTCATCACGAGCCCCCTACTTGTTTGATTATTTTTATTTGAATGCATTAAGTTGTTATTTGACATTTGTATTTTGATCTTTATTGTGTATTTTAGGATTTGGGATTCCATTTCTTATAGTTCAGTTTAAGTCCTGTTCCCTATTGTTCGTACAAGTCATCTACACATTTGGTTCAAGCTTTATGCATTTCTGTTCAAGTATGGGTCCTTTGTATTGCTGCTCAAGAGAGATCTTCATATTGTTCAAACTTTGTGTACATCAGTGTAAATTTTGGCAGCATCTCGGTGTATCCCCCATTTGGGGGAAATGTAGGGAGTCTGGGCCTTCCCACCACGCTACAAGAGTGTGTATGGTAGGTGTCAGGGGGATACTGGGCCGTATATCTTTTCATCCCATCATGCTATATGAGCGTGTTGGGGCCTTCAACAGTACCAGTATGAGAACATAAGTGATTTTCCCCACCACGCTATAAGAGTGTGTATAGGGGTTACCCACCTCGCCGTATTGTCGCACCGGGCTTCCTTCTACTATGCTACGAGAGCGCGTATAGGTGGTTCTCTGGTCCTTCACAAACATCATGAATTATAATTAATTAAAATTAACTTTAATTAAAATTAATTAATCTGAATTATTTAATTAAAGTTAAATATAATCAATTATAATAATTATAATTAAAATTGATTATAATTAATAAAATTATTCTTAATTAAAATTAATTAAAGCCCATCTCTTCTTCTTCTTCTCTGGTTCGACACATATACGGGATTTGGCTGAAGAAGTGCTCGACAGGGAGAGAGTTACCTTCTGAGCAAGCGAGCTCCCGGTTGTTGCTTTCGTTCCGGTAAGAAGGAAACGTTGCTAATGGGGCAAAGTCGAACAACAACGAAGGATCCGAAGAGGCTAGCGAAAAGGAGAAGGTTATCTTCACGTGAGCGAGCTCCCTGTCGTTGTTTCACAGTTGGCAAGTTCCCCCTTGCTTCTGATCAAAATGTCATAACTTCCTATCGGACAGGAAAGAAAGTAGTCGAAGGGGCGAGGTCGAACAGTGACTCAGGAACCGAAGAAGCACATGCAAGGGCAAAAGTTTCCTCATCGCAGGTGAGCTCTCGTATTGCCTCCGATCAAATTGTTGTAACTTTCGATCCAACCGGAAGGAGTGTCGTTGGAGGAGCGAAGTCGAACGACAACGAAAGAACTGAAGGAGCGTGTGAAAGGGAGTGCGAAAAAGCCAAGCGGCCGTATGCCTCATTAATGCGGCCTTTTAATGATGCGAGGATATCGTGGGGGATGCGATATCAGGCATACTGAGGTATGGCGTCCAACATGCATGTGGAGAGGCATCGTTCGTGGCTGGACATCCCGACAGGTATGCAATTTTGTTTCTTGATATTTTTTTGCTTTCGTATTACAGGTCAACATCTCCTTACAATCAGCATTAACTGTCCTCCGACTACAAGCGGTGATTGTCAACATATAATGACTTGCAAGCCAAAACACTTAAAGAGATCATCAGTGAATATAACTCAACTGATAGCCAACGTCAAGTTACAAATGAGCATATTGATTTGCATAATAGGAAATAATGAAGGATATGTTGTAGGGATGAGGATTCCTTTGTGAACATGAACATAAACATGTAACATGTCACTTTCAGGCGAAGGTTGAAGGTAACAACAAATGCTGTAAGACTATAACAATTGCGAGCTCCTACGAGCTACCGTAGGAGACCTATTACACACATAGAGTGTTGTCTAAAAGTGAATACAAAATAATGTAATTGATATCAGCATCTGCAAGCTTAAGCAGGAGATTCGTTAGTGCACTATAATCTTCCTACATAAAGCAACAAGTATGTACGACAGTTTAACTATACGAAATGGGCAAATGACTGTAGTGTTATGCCATGCCACTGGATCCACAACATGTGTGCAAGCGGACAGAAGGCGTGTATGTGCTGTTAAGAGAGTTGCTACTTAGCTTTGCATGTTTTACATTCTTGCAAATTTTATGTTTTTCATGATTCCAAATATTATTGTTTTGATTATTATTTTCTCCTAACACTTTTGGAAGATTTGTTTTTACTCTTGTATGTACTAACATTTCAGGAAAATCATACTCCAGATTTTTGAAGACTTCAAATCAAGATCAGCTTAGAATATTTTATTAATTGAAGTATGTATTTTTCATTTTATTGAGTATGAGAGAGTGATTGTAATTGAGTAACTAAGCGCACACACACACACACACCTGGGGAAGAGTTTTAAAATTCACAATTTTTAAATTGATCGTACAGTACGAACCATGTTCGTACGGGACGATCTGATCAGTTATACTCCCAAACGAGTAATGGAACGAACAGAGAAGGCAAAATTTTTTTTAAGTATAGATCATCCAGACGATATTTTTCATTCGTCCCAGGACGATCTCCTCGGGATTTGCAAATTGCTCTATTCGTCCAGACGATATTTAACGTTAGTCCCTGAATGAAGGGCTTTGGATTTGCCAAATGAACTATTCGTCCAGACAATATTTATAGTTCGTCCTAGGACGATCTCCTCAGGATTTGTCAATTTCTTTGTTCGTACAGACGATTTTTTACCTTTCGTCCCAGGACGATCTCCTCGGAATTTGTCAATTGCTCTGTTCATACAGACGATTTTTCCCTTTCGTCCCAGGATGATCTTCTCGGGATTTCTCAATTGCTCTGTTCATCTAGACGATTTTTTTCATTCATCCAAGGATGATCTCCTCGGGATTTATCAATTGCTCTATTCGTATGGACGACATTTTCCAATTATACCAGGACGAAGGGCTCTATTATGTATACTTAGAATTCGTCCTGACTTTTTGTACCAACGAGCTTTAAAAATTAACTATTCGTACCTGACGAACTTAGTTCGTACGGGACGATGATCGAGTACAAAGGAATTTCGTACTGATTCAATTTGAGATTGTACGCAATAATTTTTTTACTATTTGTACTTACGAAATACGATCGTACGGGATGATCGTGAACATATAGTTGGAAAAATGCACTTTTCTGGACGATTTTTCGTGTCTTTTCTATGAAAGGTCTACTTAAGATTGTCGTGAAATCTTTTTGTCACTTGGTCTTTGAGAATACTAAAGGGAATTTGAAGGAGATAGTGAGAGAGAGTGTTTGAAGGAGATTTCTTACTATTGGAACGTGAATGATTCACTTGGTTACTCAAAGGTAAGGATCTTTATATGTTCTTTGTGATTTCTTCATTCTTTTCTCTTGTCCTTTTAGATTTATTGTGAGAATATCTTTCAAGGAGATCCAGTTCTCTGCCGACACTCAAGGAGTGTGAACAGCGAAAGGTTCTTTGTCTATACTTGGAGAGTGAACCGAAGGTTCTCTGCCTACACTTGGAGAGTGTGAACAGCGGAAGGTTGTCTACCTACACTTGGAGAGTGTGAACAACGAAAGGTTCTCTGCATATACTTGGAGAGTGTGAATAGCGGAAGGTTCTCTGCCGACATTTGGAGGGTGTAAAGGACGATGGTTCTCTATTGCACTGGGTAGTGGTGGAGGGAGTGGATGATGGTTCTCTGCTGCACCGGGAAGAGAGTTTTTGTGAAGGCTTCTTCGCCTTGATGTGGGGGAAAAAGGAGAGACGCTAGTAATAATGCAATACCTGAAGTGGAAGACTTCAGGGAGTGGATGTAGGTCGTATTTGACCGAACCACTATAAACATTAGTGTCTTTTTTTTATTTCTGCTGCCTTTAATTTCTGCTTTTTATTTTTCAGTGGTTGAAAAATTATTTTTGAAAACATGAAAATCAACTTGTTCTATTTTTAATTGGTTTCAAATTTTTAATTAAAATAAGAGGCAAATTTTTAAATTACCAATTCACCCCCCCTCTTGGTTAGCCTTTGGGACATAAGCTTAGGTCTAATAACCTAACTCATATTCAACAAGTTTTAACAAGTGGTATCAGATCTTTGTTTCAAAATCATAAGTTTAAACTACTTTTTGATTAACGGACATGACTACTTTTGGAAACCGAAACACACCTGAAGGGTATTCGATCAATAGACCTCCTTAATTTGATAATATCCCTTTTGATTTTTAGAAAACAAGCATGTATATTTTTTATAGTCACTTGATTATCGCATGTGGATCTTAGTACAAGAAGGGTATACAAAACCAACTAGACTAGTTGATGGCATTGGAGTAGAAACATCTTTTGCAGATTGGACTGTAGAAAAATGTGACTTAGCACAACTTAATGCCAAATGTTTAAATAGTTTCTTTTGTGCACTTAAGTCAGAAGACTACATGCGGGTTTCCACTTGCAAGAGTGGAAATGACATATGAGATAGATTATGTATAACTTATGAAGGGACTAATGAAGTTAAACAGTCTAGATTAAACATCTTGTTGCATGACTATGAATTATTTCGCATGAAATCAAATGAATCTATTTCTGACATGTACACAAGATTCACTCAGATAGTCACTTCTTTGCATGTAATAGGTAGGGAATTAATAAACATTGAAATGGTTAATAAAATTCTCCGTTGTCTGCCTACTACTTATGATGCAAAAATTATTGCTATATCATAGTACTGAAAGTGGAGGAGTTGGAGATTTAAATATTTACTCTGTTGATAATCTTTTTGGATCACTAATTACTTACGAGCAAGGAGTGAGTCAAAGAAAGATTGATGCAGGAGAATCACGAAGAGAGAAGAATATAGCACTGAAAGTGGAGGAGTCGGAGAGAGATCTATCACAATCTGAGGATGAGGACGACATAGCGTTAATGACTAGACAATTCAAAAGTTTTTTGAAGAGGAAGCAAAAGAGAAGCTAGCAATGGAATCGGGGTAATTTCATTAGGAATGTCAAGGTTTCTTATGAAGTAATTTGCTACGAGTGCAAGAAACCTGTGCACATAAAGTCAGATTGCCCAAAACTTAAAGCCACTCCTAGCAAGGAGAAGGTAAAGGAGAAACCAAATGTGAAGAATGGCAAGAAGAAATTCTAAAAAACTTTTTAGGCGGACTCAGCTTCAGACTCATCAGAGTCTGAAAAGGAAGAGAAAGTCGCCAATCTGTGCTTGATGGCCGATAATCTTGATCTGTTCGATCAAGAAGATGTATGTAACTTGACTTATACCAAACTTTTTGAAGTCTCTGAAAGAATACATGATGATGCATATAGGAAATTAAAGAAAATGCATGCTAATCTGAACTTAGAATTACAAGAACTACAAAGAGAATATGAAATCCTTAAGAAAGATCATGCATTAATTGATAGCAATCACATGAAATTACTTGGTGAGTTCGATGATTTGAACAAGACTAATGAAAATTTAAATTCATCCTATACAAAATTGGAAAAATAATTTAAATATTTTAAGGATGAATCGGAGAGCAAAAAATATCGGTTGAATTATACTAATCATATGTTGAAAGATATGAATACATTTTTTAAATTGAAAATAAAAACTCTCGAAGAAAATATGATACCCAAAGACTTGAATATTTCACTAATCCTATTTTGTATCCAAAATTTATACAATACAAGAATAAACAACATAATTATAAAAGATTAAGAAATACATTTCCTGGAGTTAAATGCTATAATTGGGAAGGTATATGGTTTTGTGATTGTGGATGATTTTTCAAGATTCACATGGGTTAAATTCTTATATTATAAGAATGAATCATTTAAGGAGTTTAGAGATTTTTTGATTTTGATTCAGAAGAAACTAGGATATGAGATTTTGACAATTCAAAGTGATCACGGTGGAGAATTTGAAAATGAGAAATTTGAGAATTTTTGTAAGAAGAAAGGAATTGATCATAATTTTTCTGCACCTAGAACCCCTCAACAGAATGGGGTAGTGGAAAGAAAAAATAGAACATTAATAGAAGCCGCTCGAGCCATGTTGGCAGAATATTCTCTTCCTAAATATTTTGGGTTGAAGTGGTTAGCACAACATGTTATGTTCTAAACAGGGTGAACATCAGATCCAACTTGAATAAATTACCCTATGAGTTACTTATAGGGAGAACACCAAATTTGTTATATTTGCATGTTTTTGGATGTAAGGTGTTCATTCATAATAATGGAAAATCTGCATTAGAAAAATTTGATCCAAAATTAGATGAAGGAATTTTTTTAGGATACTCTAGTGTTGGAAAATCTTATAGAGTATTTAATAAAAGAACTTTGATAATTGAAAAGATCAAAAATGTTATATTTAATGAATATGGAATTTTGGAAGAGCTAATTATTGAAGATGATGAGATAGAAATTGACTCCCAAAAGATTGAGAAAATAAATTTGGATGAAATTTGGAGATAGAAAATTCGTTGCCTAGAGATTTGAGATTTTCTAAAAACCATCAAACAAAATTGATTATAGGTGAACCTAGTGAGGGTGTTAAGACTAGGCTTGGACTGAACAAAGAAGTCAATTATTCAGTCTTTATTTTTATGATAGAGCCCATAAATATTGATCAAACACTTTCGGATGAATTTTGGATTTTGGTAATGCAAGAAGAATTAAATAAATTTGTAAGAAATGAAGTTTAGTAATTATTAACTGCAAGGCCAAAGGATCAAAGTGTAGTTGAGACTAAGTGGGTATTCAAGAACAAAATGAATGACTTAGAAGTAGTTGTTAGATTGGTGGCTAAGGGGTATAATCAGATTGAAGGGATTGATTTTGAGGAGACTTTTGCCCCTGTAGTTAGACTTGAATCAATTAGGGTTTTGTCAGTCTTTGCCTATTTTAAAGATTTAAACTGTATCAAATTAATGTTAAAAGTGCCTTTTTAAATGGGATAATTCAAGAGAATGTTTATGTTAAACAACCTCCAGGCTTTGAAAATTCAAAATAATAAAATCATATTTTTAAATTGAAAAAGGCATTATACAGATTGGAACAGGCACCTAGGGCTTGGTATGAGAGATTGAGCACCTTCTTACATGAGAGATCTTTTGAAAAAAGGAACTGTAGACACAACTCTCTTTTTGAAGAAATTGAGAGAGGATATACTCATTGTACAAATTTATGTTGACGATTTCATCTTTGGATCTACAAAAAAAAATCTTTGTGATGATTTTTCTAAAAAAATGAGTAGTGAATTTGAGATGAATCTAATAGGAGATTTGAGTTACTTTCTAGGATTTAGCATTAAGAAAATTGAGGAGGGTACATTTCTTAGTCAGTCAAAGTATGTTTAGGACATTCTCGAAAAGTATGAAATAGATAATACTAAACCTGTTAGTATACCTATGAGTTCCTCAGTTTAGTTGGATAAGGACTCAAAGGAAAAAAATCTGTTGATCAAAAGAAATTTAGAGCAATTATTGGATCTTTGCTTTACTTGACAGCTAGCCGACCCGATATTATGTTTAGTGTTTATTTGTTTGTTAGATTTCAATCAGATCCAAAAGAATCACATTTGACAGTAGTGAAAAGGATTTTGAGATATCTCTTGGAAACTCAAAACTTATGAATTTGGTATCCTAAGTTTAGCTTTTTATTTGAAATAATTGGATATTCAGATTCGGACTTTGCAGGTTGCAGGGTTGATAGAAAGAGTACTTCTGTAACATGTCAATTTATTAAAAATTTTTTAGTCTTTTGGTCATGTAGAAAATAGAATTCCATAGCCCCATCTACTGCTGAAGTTGAATACATTGCCTTAGGAAGTTGTGGCACAAATACTTTGGTTTAAACAATAGTTAATTGATTTAGGATTAACAATAGGAACAATTCTCATTTATTGTGATAACACTTGTGCCATTTGCATTTTGAAAAATCCTATTCAACATTCAAGATCCAAATATATTAACATTAGACATCATTTTATAAGGGATCATGTATCCAAAGGAGAAATTGAATTAAATTATGTTTCAACTGAAAATTAATTTGCAGACATTTTTACAAAACCACTAGCCTTTGATATTTTCAGTACATTAAGAACAAGGTTTGGTGTGATTGACTTGAATGCGTAATTAAAGTTTCTACAATATTGATATGAGTTTTTGTGAGTATGTTTTTTATGTTTTTGATTTTACTTGTGTGTTTTTTCTGTTTTTGTGCATGTCTTGTTTAGTGTCTTTTTGCCCTTTTGTTTTGTTTTTTTTCAAAATATTTTCACATTGAAATTCATATTTTGAGCAATCGTATGAAATTTTCTGAGTGTGATATTCGTCTGTACGAAATTAATTTCGTACTGGACAAATCCTGTAGCTTATCGATCATTGAGTTGAACAGTCTGCGTGCAGTTTTTTCAGTTTTTATTACCGTTCGTTTGTACGATCCCCAGATTATCCGAACGATGTGTATGCATTCACATGTATGCATGTAGATGGTTATACGGACAGAATCAGTTTTTATTTCTGATCGTACGTACGAACCTTTGGTTTATACGAACATGTGGCATTCTGAGTGGGGGACATTTTAAATCGTCATAAAAAATGATCTTAAATAAATGATTGTCCAGGACGAACACCTATTCGTCTGTACGATCGTTTGGTCAAAAAATTTGTACGAAAGGATGCCTCGTAACTTACATGATTACGAAAAGCCATTTTGTTTTGGACACATTTTTTCGTACATACAAAATTTTATTTCGTACGTACGAACCCAAGATCGTACGGGACGAAACCAGTTTTGTACGTACGAAAGGTCGGTTTTTCTTTAAATAGAAAGGTTTAGAACTCTATTTTCATACACTTCAAAAGCTTTTTCTAACAGTCTTTTCCCTCAATTTGTCAAATGACAAGCTTAAGCAAAAGGACTAGAGTGGCTAAGGAACTGACTAGGGGACCTTCCTCTAGAAATCCTGAAGAAAATTTCCTGTCCAAAGCAAATGAAGAATCTTTTCCTAGGTTTTCGCTAAAATCACCCATTCTAGAGTTCTTCTCCAAGAGCACCTTACCTTTAAAGTAATGCACCTTTTTATGTCTACCCAATTTTCTTTTATTCTGACCCTAATCCATTCCTACAACAAGGAAACATTCCACTATTTCTTTGCAAACATGACATTTAATACTGACCAGAGTGTGATTAGATCCTATGTTTTAAAAAAGAATATAGAAATAACCAAAGAGGATTTGGGGATATTCTTAAATTTAAGGACCCATGGGATTAGAGCCCATAGCTTGTCCTCTTCTTCTAACCTCGATTGGACTGTGATAAATCAAGTTATTAGAGGAATTAGAGAGGTAGGTCAGGTGCCTAAGGTGTCCACTCTTAACTGAAATGCCCGAATCATCCAGCATGTTCTTCGGACTTCCATAATTTCTAAAGCTGGTGATCGCATAAATATTACTCATCTTCTTCCTACTGTAACATACTTGATTATGACTAGCCGACCAATAGACGAAGCCCAACTGATCATTGATTACATGTATGGACTTTCTAAGATTGATCATGCCTCCCATAAGAGAAAGAAGAATATAGCCTTAGGATATCTTATGACCTACATTCTTGAAAAGAAGTATGAACTAGTTCATCCTGTTCAACATCTAGAAGAGCCTATCTACTATAATGATAGATCATTCCGAGCAATTTTTAATAAAGATGCACAATTCGAAAGTGGTGACTCAGAGGAAGAAAGGAGAAGACCTCCACCTGCACCTACTATTAGACCAAACCTTCAGGAGATTGTCAAGCACTTTGATCCTCTTGAGAGCCACTTTGATCAAAGTTTTGATCAAATTGAAACTCATCTTCAGCAGCAGGATTTTCAATATCAATAGGATATGGGCTGGTTAAGAGGTCAATTTGAATCTGTCAACACGAATATAGCTATGATGAATAGCTATTATAGTCTATTCAACCAACCACCTCCTCCAAACCAGGGCCCCTCAGAATGGTGACTGTATTTCTTTTGTGATTCTCTCTACCAGTTCTGATGATGTGATGTGATGATGTTTTAAGTATTTGTGATTTTATATGTTGTTAGTTTTTATGTTTTATGAATCCTTGGGTATTGATATCAATTGTGCTTTAATGTATTATCATTTATCTTGATATTAATAAAAACTATCTTGTCGTGTTTTAGATGTTTTATGTATCTCTTTCAGAAATGTTTATTAGCCTATATGATTATCCTGACAAAATTGATCTAACAAGTGGTCTAATTTGAAAAACAATACAAAATTGAATTCATTAGACAATCTAATTTTTTAAAAATTTAAGTTGGCTTATAACTTGATTAAGTTAAGGCTATCAATCTCATGATTCTTGTTAGACTAACATAATTTTAATATTATTATTGCAATTTTGATGTTTTCATATTTTTTATTTTTCTTTTCAATAGAAATATCTTTGTACTTAGAAAAATTTGAACTTTTAGATTATTAATTTTGGAAAGATAAATTAAAAACTTGAGAAATGTACAAATGTACAAAAATCAAAAGAATGTGCAATAGATCGCAAATTGAAAAAGGCACAAAATTAGCCCAAAATATAAAAGATGCACAAAGTGCGTCACAAATATTGAAAAGATGCGCAAAGCACCACAAGTATATTATCTTTTTCTATCTTTTAATCTTAAATTTTAAATGAATCTTCTGTTCAATTTTATTTTATATTGAAATTTGAAGTAAATATATTTTCATTTCATCTACTTTGCAATAATTTTTCTTATCTGATTGTCTATACTGATTCCTGATCTTGATATTTTTTTTTCTTGTCTATGTTGTATCTATACTTAAATCATATGAATCTTTCTTTTTCTCTAATAACATTTATCTTTTTATTGCAAATATAACTCAATCTCTTTCAAAATCAATTATTAAAGGCTTATCATATGACTTCTTACATTTTATAGTTTGTTTCTTCTTCTTTTTTTGCTGTTGTCAAAAAGGGGGAGAAATATTGTTTGAGACTTTTGGATGTTTTGTTTGTGTTTTCTATTTTGTTAGTTTCATTTTATAGTTTGTTTCATTTTATAGTTATTTTTGTGTGATTGTCTTTGCATTATGTGATCATGTTTGAGTGTTAAAATTTTAAAATTTTAAAAAATTGGTTTGTTCATAATAAACGTCCCGTATACTCACATGTTTATTCATTCATGGGGAGTTTAGGACAAATTTAGGACTTTCAAATGTACACAAATAACAATTATTTTGTCATCATAAAAAAGGAGGAGATTGTTGAGAGAGTTGTTACTTAGCTTTGCATGTTTTACATTCTTGCAACTTATATGTTTTTGATGATTCCAAATATTATTTTTTGATTATTATTTTATCCTAACACTTTTTGGAAGATTTATTTTTTGCTCTTGTGTGTACTAATATTTCAGGGAAATTATATTCCAGATTTTTTAAGACTTCAAATCAAGATTAGCTTAGAATATTTTGTTAATTAAAGTATGTATTTTTCATTTTATTGAGTCTGAGAGAGTGTGATTGTATTTGAGTAACTAAGCACACACACACCTCAAGAAGAGTTTTAAAATTCACAATTTTTAAACTGAAAGTACAGTACGAACCATGTTCGTACGGGACGATCTGGTCAGTTAAACTCTCAAACAAGCAATGGAACGAACAGAGAAGGCAAATTTTTTTTCTAAGAATATATCGTCTAGACGATATTTTCCATTCGTCCTAGGATGATCTCCTTGGGATTTGCCAATTGCTGTGTTCGTCCAGACGATATTTAACGTTCGTCCCTGGACGAAGGGCTCTGGATTTTCCAAATGAACTATTCGTCCAGACAATATTTATAGTTTATCCTAGGATGACCTCCTCGGGATTTGTCAATTGCTCTGTTTGTACAGACGATTTTTTACCTTTCGTCCCAGGACGATCTCATAGGGATTTCTCAATTGCCCTATTCGTACAGAGGATTTTTCCCTTTTGTCCCAGCACGATCTCCTCGGGATTTGTCAATTGCTCTATTCGTCCAAGCGATTTTTCCCATTCTTCCAAGGATGATCTCCTCAAGATTTGTCAATTGCTCTATTCGTACGAATAATATTTTCCAATCGTACCAGGACAAAGGGCTCTATTCTGTATACTTAGAATTCATCCCGACTTTTCGTACTAACGAACTTTAAAAATTAACTATTCGTACTAGACGAACCTAGTTTGTACGGGAAGATGATTGGGTACGAAGGCATTTCGTACTGATTCAATTTGAGATCGTACGCAATAGTTTTTATACTGTTCGTATATACGAAATACGATCGTACGGGACGATCGTGAACGTACAAATTTGAAAAATGCAGTTTTCTAGACGGTTTTTCGTGTCTTTTCTATAAAAGGTCCACTTAAGGCTGTCATGAAATCTTTTTGTCACTTGGTCTTTGTGAATACTAAAGGGAATTTGAAGGAAAGAGAGAGAGAGTGTTTGAAGAAGATTTCTTACTATTGGAACGTGAAGGGTTCACTTGGTTAGTCAAAGGTAAAGATTTCTGTGTGTTTTTTGTGATTTCTTCACTCTTTTCTCTTGTCCTTCTAGATTTATTGTGAGAAGATCTTTCAAGGAGATCCGGTTCTCTGTCGACACTCGAGGAGTGTGAACAGCGAAAGGTTCTCTACCTATACTTAGAGAGTGTGAACAATTGAATGTTCTCTGCCTACACTTGGAGAGTGTGAACAACGGAAGGTTCTCTGCCTACACTTGGAGAGTGTGAACAG
>NW_021319320.1:597331-602503 GCF_001605985.2 Dendrobium catenatum
ATTGGTCAAAAAAGGTAGTTGACCCAACCTGATAGAAAGATCCTTGTCAGCAGCCATGAGTTGCATCGTCTACGGGTACCTTATAGACCTGGGCTAGATGTTTGTCTAAGAGGACAAATTTGAATCCACCTTAGCTAACAGAGGGCTTTGTGCCCAATCGCTTATATCCTATTAATTCATTACTTGGTGAGCATACGGGCGCTGACCATCACCGTAATATAGTGGTGCCATTTGTCGGCGAACCACCCTGTTCAAAGGGTTCCAGTCATAACGGTTTACCTGCGATGCCATTTGGCAGCAAAACCATAAATGTGGCGTCATTTGACGTTGAAACTACAGGTCAGAGGACACGTGCCACGTTCTTACTGGCAAGAGACAGATTGAAAATGGATCATTGTGATATTCTCGACTAGACATTAGCTCTTTGTGAGCTAGAGTAATTTTCAAATTTGTCTACCTAGGCAAATTGTTGTGGAGGGTGGATGGGTTTTTACTTTAAGTGTTTGATTATTTAATTTTTATTTTAAATTTCTAGATTTTAGTATTTTCAAAATTTTGGATTGTTTGGGCATTTAAGGGCATTTTGAATGTTTGATCCTCTCCGGTTAAGTCTACATTCAACACGGACATCATTGGGAAATATAGGGTCATCTAAAAATGTTTGAATTTTCTAAAAATATGAGGGCATTTGAAAATATTTGATCCCCTCCGGTTGATATTTATATTCAACACGGCCATCATCGGGGTGTTTGAGGTCATTTGAAAATATTTGTATTTTATGAAAATTTAAGGGCATTTGACAACATGTGATCCCCTTCAGCTGAGAATTACATTCAATAAGGTCATCACCAAGGAGTTTATAAATATTTTGTTTTATCGATTGAACCTTGTCGACTTTTGTCTACTCACTAATAGAGGATCGAGATCGAATCCACATTTATTTCTTTAACATGTGCGACATTTTTAGGCATCATGTATGTACCTACAACACACTCACCAGGGCCTACATAGGTAAATGTCAATGGATGCATTTCACAAGAGGCATTCACATGTATGCATGATATGATTTTTGAAATATAATTGTAGTATCAAATGACACACTAGAGTGAAACCCTTTGCTTATACATGGAGGTGATTTTGAAGTGCAGTTATAGTGTCAAATGACATACTAGAATGATATCCTCTGCTTATGTAAAACCCGAAATGCCATTTTAGACCTCGCACGCTTTTCAAAGCACCGTGTGACTAATTTTAAGTGAGATTTTCAATGTTAATGGAATTCAACGAAATTTTTTTTATAAAATTCCTTGCTTAATTCTGATCGATTTGGTATATAAAACTTGTATCCAATTTTGCCTAATTTTGGAGTTAACCATTTTGGAAACTTCTAAATACCTATTGTACCCCTAATCAAATAAAAAGTCAAATCTACTTAAGCAAGGGCAAAATGGACTTTTGGAAAACCCTTTCTCTCATATTGAATAAACCGAAACCCTTCCCTCATCTCCCATTCACAAGTCATGACCAAACCGAGCGGAAGAAAGAGGAGCGGGCGTGAGGCATCGGGCAAGGGGTGACGAGCACTTCTCCAGCGACGATCTTCCGGCGAGAAAGTTAATCCAAATCGAAGAGGACGATGAGAGGATTACTAAGGTATAATTATTTCCAAATGAATCCCTCTCAATCTCTAAATTTTTGGAAAAGAGTTTTCTAAGGTTTTATAGATTTTTGTGTTTTTCTTCCAAATTTTATTACGAAATCAATAAGGAAGATTTAGGGAAGTAGTTTAAAGGTAGAAACAAATTTTTCTCATATTATTTTGAGTTTTGCAAGAATAGGGTTTTTTCTAATCTATGATTTTAAGCAAATCTTTTTACAAGTTTTGTTCCTTAGGATATAAGAAATGCTTTAATAATGAAATTTTTGATTTTTAAGAAAAATTTTATTTTTCTTAATTTCCATCATTAATTTAATGCCGAAAATTATAATATAATTATAATTATATGTTAAGATCAATTTTGGAGCAATATTTTGATGAAATTGGAGATTTATGATTTTCCGAAAATTAGGATTTAATTAAATATGAAAAATTAGGTTTTTGAATTTAAAATTCATTAATTGTCATAAAGAATAGTTAAAGGGAAAATAACGGGTTTAGCATTAGACTTAGATTTAGCCTTAAGCCATAATGAAGATTTATTTATGTGACACGTTTATTTATTCTTAGGTTGTGATCGTTAAAGTGTAAGGTAAAAGAACTTTGTCGAAGCGACATACCGTGCTTAAGAGAGGTAGGTATTCATACCTCATTTGAATTTATAAGTGCAAAATTTATTTATGCTTAAAATAAAATTTTATACAATTATTTTACTATTAAATATTTATATTAACTGATTGAAAGAATACCCTACAATTTCATGTTTCTATTTTATGCATTATTTGGAAAGCATTTAAAACATATGAAGAACACTTGAGCATAAAAATTTATGAAGCTTATGAAAGACAAAATGAGCATAATTGAAAGATTTAAATTGAATAACAATTTCATGTGCATGTTGATCCGGAAGTGCCAAAATGGTAATGGTAAAGGGGCTTATAAAAGCCAAATGGTAATGGGATTCTACGGAGCCAAATGATAAAGGAAATGACCAAAATTTGACTACGTACCTGATCAGTACGAACACTGGTACTTCCAGGACGGGTGTATACATTTAACATAAGCACTTTTGCATTTACATTGCATATGAAAATGGTGAAATAAAAGAATGAAAGGAATGTAAATTTAAAGAAAGAAAAAATGAATATTACATGTTATGACTTGCTCAATGAAATGAATTAGTTCCATTTATAAAAGTTTTTGTTATATGCATCTTATGAAATCAACTAAGCTATGAATTACCTGCTGAGCGAGTAAGCTCATCCTACTTTTGGAAATATTTTTCAGGAGATACGTGATGATGGTTGTACGACGACCGTACACATATCATCATAGCGGACCTCAGGAGGAAATGTTCTCTTTTATATTTTCTGTTTGAGTCTTTGTTCTGTCCCTATGTAGTTTGTGAGTTTGAGTTTGTGCCTGTGTAATGAACAGTGATTTGGAGTTTATGTAATTGTGATATAAAGTTTTAGCAGTTGTGTGAGAAGAAAAAGTTTGGAACTCTGCTAATTGATGTTGTTTAGTGGCTCTTTCATTTAACATTGAATGATGTTTATGTAATGATATTAAAGTCTTTAATGAAATTATTTATGTTTAATTATGCTCATTCGTACGACCGACTATTCCCTCTCCATTTTTATCGGGCTAGTCGGGCCGGGTCGTGACAACTTATTACAAATACATGTAAGGATATTCTTGAAATACATGTATAGAGGCCCATAGACATATACATATGATGTATCAATATATTAATGGAGGATGATACGCTTATATAACTTATCATGCTTATTGCAATGCATGTATGAGGGGGCATTTTAAAATGTTTGCAAGCAAGTGTATAGAGGTGTCTGGCTGCATTAGTGATTATTATTGTCAAATGCGTGGAGTTTTATTTTGAAATTTGTTGAAGCCTTCTGCTTGCTTATATAAACATTGCATATCTGGTGGCATGGTGTCATGCTTCAGCGGCCCATGGTCTTCACTACTAATTTCCTGCTTTTGCTTACAAGTGAATTGTAGTATTGTCACCTGACTGCCATGGAGTATTTCAGTGTTTTGATGTAGACTCCCTTTTCTCAATCTTCAGGAGGTTGGATATAGTTACATTGCTTTGTCTCTGACTAGTCACAAGGGCAGGACATTGATTTAATGTACTTGCTCTCTGAGTCTTTACCTGAATGGTGCGACACATTTTCTGGAACCTCGATATTTCAGAAGAGATGATAGAACGAGAACTTTCTCTCTTCTTTTTTCTTTAAGTGCTCAATCTTTGACTCTATAGAATCATTTATAAAACCATTTGACTTTGAGTACAGTGTCATACTTGGGACCTTTCGCTGACAGCAGATCAATGGGCTTCTTATAGCTCCTTGGAGATATTTGTAGTTTTCGGAAATCTCCAATGTCTCTATAGAGATGATAAGATGAGAAAAAAATTTTATCTGATCATTCTTTGACTCTATAGAATCATTCATGAAATCATTTAACTCTATGTCATTTTTAAAATCTCCCTTTAACGACGTATCAACGGACTTCCTTCATACATCAAGTTGTCTTTATACCCAACGTACCCATAACATCCATCACCGTTGTTGTAGGTAATGTATATGTTTATGTCCATAGGAGATTCTCCGTACTTACAAAATCTCAATCGTCACTGTTATAGGTATTGTACGTGTTCGTCATTAGTTATCAAATGTTGATTGTAGGTAGATTTGTATATTTATTTGCATGCTAACACCGACTGTTGCATGTTGTTTGTTGCAGGCGCATATCTCCATCAATTGTTTGTAGGTGTCATATGTACTTGTGTCCACAGGGGATTCACTGTATTCATGATATACCCACTATCGTTATCCACAATTATCATATCGACTATCATTGCTTGTAGGGAATGTTCATGTTCACTACAATCTCTTGGATGTACTTGTAAATGAGTCATTATACTCGCATAATATCCACCTTCACCATTCATAGGTGGTTTAATATACTTATTGTAGAGAGAGTTGTTATTTGCATGTTTTACATTCTTGCAACTTGTATTGTTTTGATGATTCCAAATATTATTGTTTTATATATCTCCTAACACTTTTTGGAAGATTTTTTTTTTTTTTTTTTTGCTCTAATGTGTACTAACATTTCAGGAAAATCAACTCCAAGCGATGAAGATTTCAAATTATTCATTTGTAAATTACAAGTTTTTGAAATGAGAGGGAAAGTGTAAAAGGACGACGGTTCTCTGCCGCACGGGTAGTGGTGAAAAGAATGTTTGTAAAGGCTTCTCCTCATTGCTGTGGGTGCAAAAGGAGAGACACTATTGGTATTAGTGCAATACTCAAAGGGTGCCTCTCGGGAGTGGATGTAAGTCTGGTTTAGACCGAACCACTATAAATCGTATGTCTTTTTATTTTATTGCTTTTTATTTTCTACTTTTAATTTTGTGTTTTAAAAATTTGTGGTTGAAAAATTTTTTATAAAAAAATTCATTAAAGTTTAATTTCGATTAAATTTAT
>NW_021319320.1:607575-609035 GCF_001605985.2 Dendrobium catenatum
AGGAGCCCACAGATTTCTGGCGACTCCGCTGGGGAATTGGTTTCTCTTTTCATCTTTGGCTAGTCGTTTAAAGTGCTATAGTAGCAGTAAAAAAAATTTTATGATGATATTGGGCTCTTTACGGTGAACATCAGGATGTGACATTTGGTCCTCATGCCCAAAGATCCATCACTAAAAGGTCCCGATAGAGCTAAAAGCCAACAGTCGGAGTCGCCTACAGATTTCTGGCGACTCCGCTGGGAAATGATTTCTCTTTCCATCTCTGGCTAGTCATTCATAGGCTATAGTAGCAGCAAAGAAAAATAATAATGATAATACTGAACTATATACGGTGAACATCAGGATGTGACATTTGGTCTTTATGTCCAAAGATCCATCACTGAAAGGTTCTGATAGAGCTTAAAGCTACCATCTTTTAGAGGGTAGAGCAAAGAAAGAATAAATATGTGTATGATGAACATCAGGATGTGACATTTGGTCCCTGTATCCAAAGATCCATCACTGAAAAGTCCCGATAGAGCTTAAAGCTACCATCTTTTAGAGGGTAGAGCAAAGAAAGAATAAATATGTGTATGGTGAATATCAGGATGTGACATTTGGTCCATGTATCCAAAGATCCATCACTGAAAGGTCCCGATAGAGCTGAAAGCTATCATCTTTTATGAGGGTAGAGCAAAGAAAGAATAAAAATATGTACGGTGAGCATTGGAGTGACACTTGAAAGTATATCCAAGAATCCACTATCAAAAGATTCCGGTATAAAAAAAACATAGAGATCCACATCTCTAGAATTTTTTTTATAGATTGGTAAGACATCTGGTGTGTACCCCTAGAGATCCACCAATTAAGAAATTTATCGAAAGTGGATCCCATATGTGACCCCTAGAGAAAATATTTTTGATGGTCGACGCCTTGAGGAATCCTCAAAGAAATCCCATCACCTCGTCCCTATATCCTTTTAGACTAAAGAAGATCATCGCTCGACCTTCATCAGTGCCCTTCTGCCTGAAGGCCAAGTAGAGGAAATAAAAGATCTCTAGGAAATTCAAGAATTACTTTGCTTGGACATACGTTGAGATGTCTAGCTTATCCCCTGATGTGGCGATTCACAGATTAGCAATCAAACCGGAAGTAGCACCCGTCAAACAAGCTCCAAGGAGAATGAGACTTGAGATTGAAGAACAGGTGATCGCCGAGACGAAGAAGCTCATTGATGCAGGCTTTATTCGAGAAGAAAAATATGCTGATTGGATCGCAAATATCTTCCCAGTGAAGAAGAAGAATGCACAGATTCGTGTCTGTATTGACTTTAGGGACCTTAACAAGGCATGCCCAAAAGACGATTTTCCACTCCATGTATCCGAACTCCTAGTGGACAACACTTCTAACTACGACATGTTCTCCTTCATGGATGGATCGTCACGATACAATCAAATCAAGATGGCGCCCGAAGATGAAAA
>NW_021319321.1:0-3527 GCF_001605985.2 Dendrobium catenatum
AGATTTCTGCTCCGATCAACCTCTAACTGATATAATATAGCACATTCTCCTTACCTTCTTTATTATGCTGAGCCAATAATGCTCTAAGGAACTCTTATAGTGCTATCATGTACAGTATAAGAGGCTTCCCTGGAATTAATGTCGTAAGAATGGGAGGATTCAACAGATATCTTTTAATACCATCTAATGCTTCCTGATACTCTTCGTCCCACTTGAAATGAACCTTTTTACTTCGTCAGTTTCAAAAATGGTTGGCACCTACCCGGTAGATTCGATATGAATTATCGAATGAAAGCCAATTATCCTTGCAAAGAACGAAGTTATTGAAGGTTTCTGGGAGGCGATATCTTCATGATTGTTTTGATTTTGTTGGGGTCAATCTCAATTCCTTGGTGGCGCACACTGTACCCCAAGAATTTTCTAGAAGAAACACCAAAGGCGCATTAAAGAGGGTTCATTTTAAGATCAAATTTTTTGATTGTCTCAAATATGATCCTCATATCATTTAGGTGATCTCTTTTATCCATGCTCTTAACGATAAGGTTATCCACATAGCACTCGAAATTTTTGTGTATTAACTCATCAAATATACGTGTCATTGCCCATTGATATGTGGCGCCAGCATTCTTCAGGCCAAAGGGCATGACCATGTAGCAAAATATGTCTATAGGCATTCTGAACGATGTGCTTTTCATCCTCAGGCTCCACCTTGATTTGATTGTATCCCGATGATCCATCTATGAACGAGAACATGTCGTAGTTGGACATATTGTCTATTAGGAGTTCGGATATAGGAAGGTGAAAGTCATCTTTTGGGCATGCCTTATTGAGGTCCCGAAAGTCAATATATATATGAATCTGATCGTTCTTCTTCTTGATAGGTACAATATTAGCGATCCAATTGGCATACTTTTCTTCATGGATGAAGCATGCTTCTATGATTTTTTTTTTGTTTCTTCTATGATTTTTTTTTTGTTTCTACAATCACCTGTTCTTCTATCTCCAATCTCATTCTTCTTGGAGCTTATTTGATGGGTGCTGCATCTAATTTGATGGCCAATTTATGAATCGCTACATCAGAGGATAGGCCAAGCATCTCAATATATGTCCAGGCAAAACAGTCCCTGAATTCATAGAGAATTTCTTTTAGTTATTTTTGTTTGTTCCTCGGGTAGGAAAGAACTAACAAAGTTTGGGCGAGGATACTTTTCGGTTCCTAAGTTAACTTATTTTAATTCATCCATAGTAGCTGCTTGTTGTTGACCTCATTTTTATATGAGGTCACTTGGACCAATCTTGTGCCTAAATCAATTCAATCTCCAAACCAATCTAAACTCTAGGATTCTCCTAGATCCAGACCCTAGGATCTATTTAGATCTTAGAAATCTAAACCCAATCCAAATCCAGAATTTGAAACCAAAATCCAATGCTAAAAGGCCAAGTCCTAAAAGCTTTTTTTAGCAAATTTTCAAACACTTCAAAACCCAATCAAATGACCTCCGATTTAGAGTCTGTCAGTTGCATATTGATGGAAAATGTCTTTGGCGGCAACCCTCCAATTTTGAGCCCAGTCTGAGGTCTCTAACCCCAGAAACTAAATCAAAATCCAAAGGCTGTAAAACCTTCAAATATTTACAGCCTATGCCACTAGACCTGTCACCTCAAAGATTCTGACCTTAGAGCCTTCACCAAAGCCTCTAGTCACTTCCATACCCTTAATCCTGATATATTGATCAATAAACTACATTTTTTCTTGACTCATTTCAGCCCCTAGTCGTCATGAGTCCAAGATGACCAAAATACTCCTATGGGGCTCAAATAGTGATTCCAAACCAAATTAACTCCAAATTGCTTGCAACCACCTCCAGTAAGTTTCAAATATCAAACCAAACCTGTTGGACCCATTCCCAACCCCTGGGTTAACCTGGTTGACCAAGTCAACAGAGTTGACCTAAAAGGCCCTTTAAGGGTCCAAATATGTGTTTTGGCCCAAATGACCTCTCTAGGCCAGAAAATCACCTCCATCGGTCTTGAAATGTCGTTTCAAACTTGTTGAGCCTGATCCCAGCCCCTGGACCAACCTGGTTGACCAGATCAATCAATATCGACCCAAATGACCCTTAATAGGCCCCCATAAAGCCCATTTAGCCAAATCAAACCCTACAAACCCTAGGGCCACATCTAATAGACCCAAAATGACTTTTGAAATCTGTTGAACCTATTTCCCGACCCTGGACCCATTTGGTTGATTAAGTCAACTAGTTTTGGCTTAATGGCCCATTAAGGGCCCATTAAGCCCTCTTAACCCAAATTACCTACATGAGCTTGAGAATGACCCTCACCAGCATCCATAACATTCTCCCATGCCACCTGACCAGTCAACATTTCTAGTTGACTGGTCAAATAGTCAATGGGTGGTCAAATGACCCTTTAAGTGGCCCAATCCCTTGTTCTAAGCTACTCCAACTCACTTGAACTCCATATAACCCATCACTTCACCTCCCAAACCTCTCCCCATGCCACCTCAGCTGCCATGTGGCAAGGGGACCAGTCAACTTGTCAAATCAAGGTTTGGAGTGGTCAAAGATGGTCAAAACCCATCTTAAATTAATTATATTCATCCCTAAACCATTCCAACAGCTTTAACAGTTTCTAGAACTTTCTTAGGGGGATTCTAAACCATTAGATCTAGATCCAACAGCCCCTATTGATCCATGTGCCCAAGTGGGGACCAAAGAGGCTTTTCACCTCATTGTCCTTGCAAATGTCTTTGGCCCCTGATCCACCTACTCCCTGGACAGGTGGCACTCATCTGGGAGCTCACTCAAGCAATCTCAACCCTCCATTCAAACTGGAAGGGTTTGAATAAGGAAAAAGCAATGAAATGCTCTCATTGCAACCCTAGCACTCTCTCACCCATCTAAGGCTCCTCCAGACGAACTCTCAGTCCCTTTGAGTTCTCTTGAGCTCCCTCTCATTTCCCCATTTAAACCCCGACGATCAAAGCTATCTCCGGCGATCTTCCGAAGAGCTCAATACCCAATCCTTCCAAGGCTCGTTCTAGGTGATCCTTGGCATGTCGGAGCTTGGATTCAACTATGAACTTAATCGTGGACAGTCTACAAGCTCAACCATCCATTAAACGGCTCCATCCGTCCGAAAATCAATGTGAAAATCGAAACCCTAGATCTAGAAACACCAGATTAAATAGCTCTTTAATAAGCTTGTTTTGAGCCAAATAAAATACTCCCCAAAGTTTATGTTCACTATATTAATTAAGATTTAAAATTTCAAAACATTTCATCATCTGGATCGCCTAAACGAGCTCAAAAACGGGTTCTAGGGCTCGGTTCACTGATTGCATGAACCGAACTCTATTTGGTCCGTTGAACTTTCGATCAACGGATCTGATCGGGTCGTTCCGTGCGTTGATCAGGCATGTATTTGATCCCGCGGCTCAAGCTGCAGTTCAGCTTGATCCTGGCCGCCCGTTCAGAACCACGGGATGAGCCCTCCACCGTTGGATC
>NW_021319321.1:7035-23543 GCF_001605985.2 Dendrobium catenatum
ACGCCACGAATCGATTAATGGCAAACTCAAATTAATCCAAATTTAAAAATCAGCAATCAAACACTTTTTTTTTAAATAAAATACATTAACTTTCAAGCTTTAATCAAATCAAAACACTTAATTATATCGGGTACCACTAGGTAACCCAGGCCTACAAGGCTATTTGCTTAGCCCCAAGGAAGGTGAAATAAACTTCACGGCCTCGGTGTGAAACAAAGGTGGTTTACAACAAATAATTGAGAATTAATTCTAAAATTTATCCAAAGTCATTAAGATTTAAATTTTAATTAAATTTCCCTTAAACCTTTCAATCAATCGAACCTTAAATAACTTTAATTAATAATCCTATTTAGGACATATCAAAACTACATGACCTACCTCACACACTTTAGATGGTTTGCTAAGACCCCCTTAAAAAAAAAAGAGCATGGCCAAGTGTGGCTAAAAAAAAAATGCATTTCAATCTTCAAATTATAACTGCTTGAGAATATATATATAACTGTTGATTATTAGGATAACCCTGCAGGATCGAGTCTAGATTTTTCTATTTAAGATTAATGTAAATTTGATTGAATAAGGTTGTACTTATTTGAAATGATTTGAGTTTGGGATATTAATATCCAACTTGAATTCCAAAGAGGAGAAGACATCCCTAAAGGGGAGAGTTTTCTTCCATTTGGAAGTCAAGTTATGATACCTTTTCAAATATCCAAAGAGGAAAGATAACACCCCATTCAAGGGGGAGTTTCTTTTCATTTGGATATCCGGAACCGACGAATCAAGATGTTCGTGAGAAGACGAAGAAGTGGATAACGAAAAGAATCCCAAATCTCAAAGTCATTTGATTTAGGATTAGAAATCCGGGTTATTGTCAGTGGAGCCTGGCCACTTTACTTTCTTGCAATTCTGTGATGTAATAATAAGGGCACTTGCCTATGGACTTTCAATTTGAATAATTAATTTGGTTGATTTATTTAATTGATTGCGCATTAGAACTTTATGCTTTTCTAGTCTTTTTATTTACATGCCGCATTTAATTTAGCCTGGAATTCGAATTTAGGCTCTTAGGGGTTTGTCAAAATTTTTGTACCTTAACTAAATAAAATTTTAAAGATAAGATAGAAACTCTAAACGGTCTTAAGAAGTAAGCTCGGACTTGCCGAGGGTTTTTCATGCATTCATATTATACTTTCTCTACCTTGTTAGGAATCTCCCCGCCTGCGGGTTCTGGCAGACCACCTGGCCTATGAGGGTGCCGATCTGTCAAGGGGATGTTATGCAATCTCTAGGGAAAAACCTATTTTCTAATCTAAAAGTTTTTAAACTTCTACTTACCAATTCTGCATTCAATCGAGTCGATTAGAATGCATCGCATTAGTAATAAATTAAAATCGAGTCTAATATTTAATCGCATTTATTTAGACATCAAACACCCAACATAAGTTTAAGAGGTCAATTAAGGATCTGCTCTAGATGTCGACCCCATTCCTTTATACTTTTCTAATTAACGTCCCTACCACTCTACAAAAAAGACTGGACTCATATTTTAAAATAGTTTAGGTGGTTTAGCTGGCTCCCCAATCCCGGCCGGGGTAAGACCAGATTCGCATTGCACTAGCTAGGTTCAGGGTACTAATTTTCAGTGCCAATTTAGACTTAGGTTCCGAGGCTGGCTTGGGCCATAAGACCTCAATTTTCGGGAATTGAATCCCATTTTTTAATAAAATTTATCACTCAAATAAAAAAATATCTTTCAATCAAATTTGAGCCCAACAATTAGGATAGGCTGGGGTGTTTCTAAAGTAATTTAGAATCCCAAAACACTCCCTACTTTTCCTCCCTTGAATCTAAAAATAAGTGCTCAATATTGAACTAATCCCTATTCAAATTCTAAACCTCACCTTCCCTTGATATCGATTTTCGAAATCCTTAAATAAGATTCGTATCGCTATTTTAATCGAGAGTGTTCGTAGGAAAATTTCCAATTTTCCTACGATGTAATTAACTATGAGGGCTTGCGCTCGTAGGAGATTTAGTAACCTAGATCTAATTTTCAAAATTGAAATTTTTTAAAATATTGAATTAATTTTTTTTTTGGAAAATGCAAATTTCAACGATCGTTACCTCCATTTTTAAACGATCAATAGCGATTGATAACTTCTTTCCTCGAAGAGATATATCAATCACTATTGTGATTTTGATTATGAAATTAATGATTTCTCTATCCAGATTAATGTAGTCAGACATTTGATTGAATTTAATATTGACCTTTCGGGGCCATATATGATTCTTTCGTGAGTCTGACTACGTTAATCAGGATGAATTTAAATTTTGTAATTAGAACCCATTAGAGAACTATATGTTCGCCCTTCGAGGCGATATACTATTCATAATGATGCGTTCGATTTCAAAAGTTTTTCAAAATTATATATACATAAATTATATTTTTCAATCAAAACAAAAATGGCGACTCCGCTGGGGAATGTCTCTCTCTCCATCTCTAATTGTGATATAAATTTTATTGAATCGGCAGTCTCAACTGCCCTTCCCTCCATTGGTCCCTCTCTCATTTCTCCCTTGAGAGGGTGTGGCCAACTCAATTAAGATTTGTCAAGCGAGTGGTGAGTGTAGGAAAAATCCCTCTAGATTGGGCTTGGACATTTTGCCTCCAACTTGGTTGGTAGAGCGAAAGAGTCAGGCCTATTCCTTTCTAAACCTTTCTATAAATGTTAGAAACTAGCGTGCTCGGATTGCCAGTGGCATGCTAAGTTATATAACTTATAGAAAATTTCCTCAATTTCAAAGCCTAAGTTTTAAATCTTTAGATAAATTCAAATCCTTTCAAAACTTAAGTAATTGCTATATTGTACCGCTATATATTGGATTGTAATCTTTACAATTCAATATATACGATCAAGTGTAGAATTTATTTTTTAGAGGTTTGTTCTAAAAATTCAATCATGCCGGTAAAGTTAAGCTACGACATTTCATTTCTAGGTCACTGACTGGAATGAAAGAGTCGAGTAAACTCCACAAAAATCTTCCCAGAATACTGTGGACCTTCTGTTGAATGAAAATTCAACACCTTGAGTCTCAAAAATAAGGGAAAATGCTATCAGATTTTTGAATTTTCAAATTTACCTCTAAAAATCACATCAAATCAATCGTCGTTGTTATATACCTTCCTACGATAATCATCGTGGATAGCATATACAACACACAATCAAACCTTTCTGGCCAAAGTTTGCCTTTAACATTTCATCCTTTAAAGGTTGAAAGAGTTAGGCTTTCTTATTAATCTTCCCTAAATAGTTTACGAACCTTTTGTTGAATGAAAATTCAACACATTGAGTTCCAAAAATAAGGGGAGATGCTGCCGGATTTTCAAATTTTCAAAACCAATTTTGAAACCACCTTCTAGTCTGTATTCTTATGCGTTTCTTACATCATTCTGATGTACTTTAACGCATATAATACAATTTCACATTCAAAGCTTCAATCCCAAAATCCTACCTTAAGTTGATCGCTAAGGTAGAACACTCGAGTTCGAAATCTCTTAGATCTTCAAAATTCTAATCTTCTCAAACTTCAAACTTTCAATTCAATTTGGGTTTTGATGTTTCACACTAGGCGAGTCAATATTGTGAAAAGGTTCAATCCTGAATTTTCAAACCCTCCATTTATTTTTGAGAACCATTATGTCAAAAATAAAACTCGATGTTTTGTGTTTCAAAAAGTGAAGGAGGATCACCCAAATCAAGTTTGGTGATTGTTGCCATGGGCCTTCTATAATACTCTGTTGTAATTCCATACAACATGAATCCAAATTCTCTTTCAAAATCTGTTTGGTCTTTGACATGTTTCCTCTAAGTAAATTAGTAGGACAAGAGAGTCAAGTCAAACTTCTTCAATTCTCCTTTGATATGGCAAACCACCTTGTCAAAGGCGAATCCAATTAGATCCGGGTTTCAAAATTAAAAAAAAAAAATTCTTCAAACTTTCAAAATCTTCACCTCAAAATCCTTTCAAATATAATTCAGACTATCATTGTTATATATCTTTCTACAATATCCTCTTGTAGTCGAATATATACAACGAGAATTCAAACTTCCTTCCAATCAGAATCAATCCGTATATTTTATCATTTGATATCGGGTTATAACTCCTATAACCCGATATATATGATAAAATATAAACTTATTTTCAAATTCAAATTCAAAGTTCTAATTCAAATCTCCTCTTTTCAAATCTCAGATAATCAAATCACCTGCAATGGCTGGCAAATTGTTGTTTTTGATGGACCGTGACTTAATGATCGAAGAGCTGATTTATGAAAATTCAATCCAATTCGGAATAGGGTTTAAGTCCCTTAGACTGGTGATGAATGGAAACACTTTGGTGGACCTTGCTGTTGAGGGCGAGAAGGATGCCCCTCTAGTTCAGTTAGCCATAGGAGCTGGAAACGATGCCCCTCCTAGTCTCTGGTCCGCACTGAATATTTCTTCTGCACCAAAAGAATTCCTGGAGGATGCAAAAAAGCTGGAAGCTGCCGCTAAAGGCAAGTCAGTATTTGAGAAAGGATCTTCTAGCTCTGAAACCCTTTATAATAATAAGAATGCCAAAAAGAACTACCTCATGAGGTTGAGGAAGAAAATCACAAAGACTAAGAAGGTGGCCGAGCTTAAGGCCTTGGGTAAAGTCGAACTTGAGGCTGCTGAGGAGCTGCCAATCCCTGCCTCTTCTCCACTCCTTAAAGGGAGTCATTTTCACCCCCTCGCAACTGCTGCAGGGGAGGAGAGAGTTACTCGGATAGCTAGCACTCTGCCTAGCCCAATGGACTATTCTGTTAAGAGAACCCCGAAGGAGAAGCAAACTCTAAAAGCTAGGATGCTCAGAAATATCATCCATACTTGTGTCGCTCAAGTAGGACAGACTAAAGAACAATATGTCAAACACTTGAAAGGGGTGATTTCACATAAGCTTGAGAAAGATGTGTTGAAAGAAGAAAAATCTGAAGCCAAGAACCTGACTCCTCAGCCAGTGAGGAAGAACAAGAAGTTTGTTAAACAACCTGTGACGTCAGTCTTAGTAGATGGATACCATTGGGTGCCTCACCTCCCGTCTGCAGAGACGGAGGAGATAGTGTTAACTCGGTCTGGCCAGAGTAGCCCTCTTAGTGGTAGACCATCGACCCCGCCTTCAAAATTATCCAAGCTAGCCCTAGTGGTAGCAAAATCTAAAGAAGTTCTGAAGGAGTTTAAACCAGTGGATGTTAAGGGCAAGAGGCCCATGTCCCCAGATGAATCATGCATGCGAAGGAAGTTCAGTAGATCCATTGGAATTCAAATCAAAGAACCTCAAACTCAGACGCCAATTGAACTCCCCAGACTCCCATTTCAGGGATGTAAGGATTCTATCTGTATTGATGTTGGAGCCCCCGCTGTTCAAGCCCCTCCATCACCAATTAAGATAGATGTCCCTCACCCTACTAAGGATGTCACCCAAGCGACTACTGACCCCGGGACAGTCGGAAGGGAGGAGATGATTCAAGATCCTGATCAAGAAATATTAGATCAATTGGTTAGTGAAGAACTCACTGAAGAAGACAATAAGATCAATGACATCTTAGCTAAATTATATGTGAAAGAGTTTGATCAGGTGATAGAATATGAAGGATACTTACCAATATATACTGAAGCAATAGATGGGAGACCGGTTGAGGAAGTAGTACAAGAAATTAGAGATATTCTTAAGAAGAAGGCTGTTGAAAAATTCAATCTGGATGAAGATGATCTGTTAGTTGAGGAAGATCCAGTAGCAGATGTTTATATGGTCAAAACTCAGGCATCAACTAAAGATGCTGAGCCTTCTAAACACCGCTCTGGTAAGGAGGAAGAATCAGCAGTAGTTGATTCAGATTCAGATAGTTATGTCAGATTAAAGTAAAAGGATGAATACATCAAAAGTCTGGAAAGAAAGGTTGAGGAGATGATGATAAAAGTTGAACAGATGCAGAGTCAGGTCTTTCAGTCACAGCAGTCTAGACCTGAGTAGTTGTAGCCTACGGCACACACAACGGGAGAGCACATCAGGAAAGTTGATTCAAATTCCAAACTTCCAGAAGTTACTTCTCCAGTGTCTCCACCAAAAAAGGATATACGCCAGATGATTGAAACCCAGGTAAGGGAGGCCCTAGCTCATTCCCAAGCAGCTGTATCTATTCCAAAGGGTAGACCCTACCCTGAGGAATATGATTTGGTTCCTTATCCAAAGAGCTTTGTGCCACCTTCTTTCAAAGTCTTTAGTGGTTTAGAAAACCCAAGACAGCATCTGACCCATTTCTGAGCAAGCTGTTGCAATGCAGGAGGGTCGGATGCTCTACTTTTTCGCTAGTTTGTGAGTAGTCTGTCCGATATCGCTTTTGAGTGGTACGCATATTTGCCAAATGGTTTCGTAAAAACTTTTATAGAGCTTGAGGGTCTCTTCTTAAAAAGATTCTCATGAGCTCAACAACATGTAACCGTTGGCGATCTCGTCATCGAAAAGCAAAAACCGGGCGAGTCTTTGGTTGACTACATCTTGAGATGGCGAAATCTCTCGATGAAATGTGAACCTCAATTACAAGAACAACATATAGTGGAGATTCTTTTAAAGAATATCCACGGGCCTATTACTTTCTTGTTAAAGAGGTTTACAATCAAAACCTTTGAAAAACTTCTTAACAAAGCTAGTAATCTACAGGAAGAGGCTTCCAAAATGCCATTCCTGAAGGATTTTGCTGAAGATAAGAAAGCTAGCAAACCGTTGAAGTCCTTTGAAAAGAGAACAGCGACGGTTTTAGCGGTTGACAAAGGAAAGCGGTTGACAAAGGAAAGAAACCACTTAATATTCAGGCAAACAATCCTCAAGATCAACAAATTTAGAAATCTCAACCGTTTCAGGTAACTTCTCAACCCACTAGAGGACCTTACCCGATGTCTATTAAAGAGAGATTGGCTCGCCCTTATCCCTTTAAAAGAGAATCGATAAGAAAAATTTTCAAGAGTCTCCAAAAGAATCCAGACTTTCGATTGCCAGAGGCCAAGAAGCCGGAGGAGGTAAATAAGGGGGATCACCCCAATTTTTGCGCTTGCCACCGCATGTTGGGCCATACAATCGAGGACTGCTTTGTTTTCATGGACTGGCTTGAAAGGAACTTCCGTCAAGGTAACATTATAATTCCAAAGGAGTACTTGGTAGATCCGGATCAGGGGTCTGTCAAATCCATCTCAGGTAATAATTCTAATCTTTCTTTGTCCATTGAAGATGATTGGGATATAGCACTATCCCGGACATTTAAAAAGTCGATTAACCAATCTTTTCGTCTTTCTCAACAGTTACCGATGAGAGCCCGGGGCCTCATCTGGGAGGTTGAGTTGGAGGCATCGTAGGAGGATGTTGGGACGATTTCTTCTCCAGTAGTTTTAGGAACTACTGTATCAAATAAAAATGAAAAGAGTGAATCTTTTGTAGAGAGGAAATTTGTTGATGAGAGATCTGTACAAGTGAGGGATGGCGGCTCAAAACCACTAGCCCCACTAAAGTTATCTGACTTTTACTTTGCCCCATCAAAGGCAAAGGGTCGAAAATTAAATAAAAAGAAAGATATTTCTGCAAATATTTTGATGATTAATGTTGAGAATGTAATTTCAAACGACTCTTCTGTTGAAAATAACCCAAAACCAGCTGAGGTCAATCAAGAAGTTCAAAAACTCAGCTCTCCAAAATTTTTCCCCTCAAGGGGAAAATGAATATGATGTCTTATCAGATGGTGATACCTCTGAAATTAACTTTCAAGGGAGTCCCATCGTGATAGAATTTTCGGATTCAGATTCTCATTCAAAAAATGACAATCAACCGCCTAAGGAGAGCGTAGACCTCCCCGTAGCTTGTCCTTCCGATGAAATCGTGCAAGTGCAACTGCGTGGTGGCAAGGTTTTACCCCCTAGGCTTCCCCCTCAGGAAAAAGGAAAACAAGTTGTTTCCACTAATCCGATTCAAGTCTCTACTCAATAATCAAACTCTCCTTCAAATCCATTGGGTCCCGATGTTAATGTTCCAAGCGTCGATTACAATGTCTTAGCTCACCTTAGAAAGTTGCCTGCTAAGTTGAGCATTTACGATGCCCTTGTCCTTTCAAAAGAGATGAGGGAGACTCTAATTAAAGCACTTCTCGACCCCGAGATTTGCTTAGCTCAACTCGCTTCAACTTCCAAGGAAGAAGCTTTGTACTTCAAAGAAATCTTGGGAGTTACCTTCTCCGACGAAGATCTACTCCTTGGAACTGCCGATCACAATCGCCCACTTTACATCACTGTAAATGTGGGAAAGTTTAAACTATCAAGAGTTCTTGTTGATCCGGGTGCATCGGTCAACGTGATAAACATAAATACTCTCGCATACCTTAGAGTTGATACTAGCAAGCTCTCAACCGACAGGTTGGTGCTTCGTAAGTTCAATGAAAAGGGTGAGAAGGATTTAGGTTCGATCACACTTATTCTAGAGATAGGAGAGTTAAAAACTGAAGCGAAATTTCATATAATTGATTCGGCTACGTCCTTTAATGCGCTCCTAGGTAGGCCCTGGATCCATGAGTATAGGATGGTTTCTTCCACCCTACATCAATGCATCAAGTACCAACGAGATGATATTGAGTTTGAAATTAAGGGTGATCCGCAACCATTCTCTGTTCACGAGGTCGAGATCTACGAGGACGCTGCATACTATGTTCCTAAAGGGTCCACTACCAAATCTAAGGTAGAGATCAATGATAAGGAGGAAAAAGCAGAAAGTCAAAGCTCAAAAGCAAAAGAAAAAGTCAAGAATAAAAAAAAGAGACGATTCTAGTAGTGAAGACGACGTCGAGCGCATGGTTTTTTGGCCTCCAATCAATCCACCTCAAAGAGGTGGAAGGATGGCCCAAAGAGCACGCGGCCGAGGCCTCCCTTCAGTTGAAAAAAGAAATCCCCAATGTATATCAAACTTGAAATAAGTTCTGATGAAGAACCAAGGAAAAGGGGTGCCAGAATTGCTTTTGACTAAAAAAATCCAATCTTCCTCCAAAGTTTGATCTCACTTTAGATTCAGATAGTGACCAGGAGGGTAACGATTCTAAACCTCAAAATGATGAGCCTAAATTGACTATGTATGAAAAGCTTAATAGGGCAGTTAAATCCTTAGCCTTAACCCCACTGTCTGTTGATAGAGTCTCAGGGTTAGTAACTAAGGATGCCCCTAACTTAGATGGAGAAGTAAGGAAAATCCAGAGGTTCTTCCCTGGCACCTCCCCTTCAAGGAATGAAGGTGATGTAATCCTAGAAGAGGCAGATTTCAACGAATTAATGGAATTACCTTTTGGCAACTTTCCTGTTGGTGTTAAAGCTCTTATCTCTAAAGGTTTCGCTCCGAGTCGATGGACTAAAGGACAAGCACGATACCACCAAAATATTTGGAATTAAAAATTCAATAAAAATTGGACAAGTGGTATCGGCTTTGGTACCGTTAGTTCGTTTGACGATGATGAATATTTCTTGATGATAACCATCCATCTTGAATCTGAAAGTGTCCCTACTGAAGTCATTGATTCGCTCAACAGACTTTGTTTGGAGACCTTAGATGATTCAGATGAAGTTCAAATTCGGGATGCACCCCCTGAATTTGAAGAAGAAATTAAATCGACAGTTGATGAACTTAAAGAAATCAACCTTGGAATAGAAGACGATTCTCGCCCTACTTTTATAAGTTCTTTGTTGAGTGAGGATGAGTCTAAGGATCTAATTCAACTTCTATCCAAGTTTAAGGACTACTTCGCTTGGACATACGGTGAAATGTCGGGCTTGTCCGCCGATGTAGCAGTTCATAAACTTAGAATCTGGCATGATGTCATTCCTGTCAAATAAGCTCCCTGACGCATGCGTTTGGAGATCGAACAACAAATCATTTCTAAAGTCAAGAAGTTGGCCGAGGCCGGATTTATCCAGGAGGAATAATATCCTTCTTGAATAGCCAGCGTCGTACCTGTTCGAAAGAAAAATGGTCAAATCCGGGTCTGTGTTGACTATAGAGACCTGAATAAGGCATGTCCTAAGGATGAATTTCCTTTGCCAATTCCAGAATTTATGGTGGACATCGCCTCTTCGCATGTTATTTTCTCCTTTATGGATGGCTTGTCTGGTTATAATCAAATCAAGATGGCCCCAGAAGACGAGAGAAACACTGCATTCAGAAGTCCTATAGGGATCTTTTGTTATAAAGTGATGCCATTTGGCCTTAAAAATGCCAGTGCAACCTACCAGCGGGCTATGACTCGAATCTTTGACGACTTAATCCACAATCAAGTCGAGTGCTACATCGATGATTTAGTTGTCAAGAGTAAAGTTAAAGAGGCTCATCTTTATGACTTAAGAATCGTCTTCGAGGGGTTGCGCCGCTATGACCTTAAGATGAATCCCTTGAAGTGCGCCTTCGGTGTCACGTCAGGGAAATTTCTAGGTTTCGTAGTAAGGCACCGTGGAATTGAAATTGATCCTGCTAAAATCTAAGCTATCTTAAATATGCCGCCTCCTAGAAGTCTTACTCAACTAAGGTCTCTTCAAGGTAGGCTGGCGTATATAAGAAGATTCATTTCCAATCTTTCCGGGAGATGTCAGCCATTCTCGGTCCTCGCTAAGAAGGATGCCAAATTCATTTGGGACAAGAAATGTTAATCCGCTTTTGAAAATATCAAACAATACCTAGCAAATCCACCAGTCTTGACAGCCCCCATTCCGGGGAGACCTTTAATCCTTTACATTGCGGCCCTTGACGAGTCTCTCGGGGCCCTCCTTGCTCAAGTCAATGATGAAGGAAAAAGAGAACGCTCTCTACTACCTAAGTCGGAGACTTCTACCAACGGAAATTCGATATCCAACGATTGAGAAACATTATGTTGCTCTAGTTTTTGCAGCACAAAAACTAAGACATTACATACTTTCTCATCAAATCAACTTAATTTCTAGTTTCAAACCCTTACAATACCTTATTACCAGGCCTACATTGTCAGGACGTTTGGCTCGTTGGTCTATAACATTGCTCCAATTTGAAATCACTTTCATTCCCCTGCGTGCTGTGAAAGGGCAGGCCGTCGCCGACTTCCTTGTGGTACAGCCGTTGCCGGCAGAATCTCCTCTAAACGATGATTTACCCGACGAACAAATCATGAGCTTCGAGGAATCTAAACTCAAACTTGGGAAATGTATTTTGATGGTGCTGCGTCCTCTCAACGGGGTAAAGCACCTGAATCTACTATTCCCCGGAAAGCCGGAGGTGGCCTGGTATTCATAACACCAGATAAGGGAATGATGCACTTTTCCTACCATTTATCAAAACCTTATACAAACAACGAGGCTGAGTACGAAGCTCTGATAACTGGTCTGGAACTTACAATTTTAATAGAGATTAAAGAGATTAAAATCTTTGGTGACTCTCAACTGGTGATCAACCAGATTGCGGGGACCTACAAGGTTTTGAATCCTAAACTCCTGAAATACCACCAGTACACCGGTCACTTGCTCGAGCAAATTCTAATTGTAACTATGTATAGGATTCCCCGTGGAAGAAATTCTTCGACGGATGCCCTCACAAAGCTTGCAAAGGAATTTGCCTGCCCAGAAGAAGACTTCATCCCTATAGAGGTGCAGGGTCGTCAAGTCCTGTCTACTATAGATTTGGAGTACATCAACAAACAAGTTTTCCAGGTCCTTTCTACCTCTTCAGCAGTCGATGAAGAAGAAGATTGGAGACAACCAATAATTGAATATCTTCAAGAAGGCAGGCTCCCTCGCGAGAAATCGCTTGCCAATCAAATCAAGAAATGTGCCCTATCTTACGTACTAGTTAATAATACGTTGTACCGACAATCGTTTGGTCAGATGTGGCTCCATTGCTTAAACAAATGTGAGACCCTGAAGATTGTTAACAAAGTCCATGCCGGACTGTGCGGTGCTCATCAATCGGGTCCAAAGATGAAAATGAAGATCAAAAGACTTAGATACTACTGGCCTACGATGATTGACGATTGCATGAAAATTGCAAAGTGTTGTCATCAGTGCCAAGTACATAGTGTGGTTTTACATCAGCCGCCTAACGTGTTGCATCCCACGATAGCCTCGTGGCCCTTCGAAAGCTGGGGCACGTATATCATTGGGTCAATTGATCCTCCTTCTTCAAAGGGTCATCGCTTCATTTTAGCAGCGACTGATTACTTTTCAAAGTGGGCAGAAGCAGTCCCATTAATAAATGTAACATCACACCATGTAATGAAATTCTTCTGTGACCATATCGTATATAGATTCGGTGTGCCACGTAGAATCATATCCGATAATGGGTCCGCTTTCAAGTCTACAAAGATTAATAATTTTGCAAATTGCCATGGTATCGATTAGAGATACTCAACAATCTATTACCTACGGGCTAATGGATTGGCTGAGGCCTTCAATAAAACTTTGGTTCAAATCATCAAAAAGACCCTTGATGACAATAAACGATAGTGGAATGAGAGGTTGGTGGAAGCTTTGTCGGCCTACCAGACCACTTATCGAACCCCGACCCAATCCACATCGTTTGCACTAGTGTATGGATCTGAGGCCGTACTCCCTCTCGAAGTTCAAATCCCTTCACTCAGAATTGCAATTCATAACCAGATTACAACTCAACAAAATGCACAACTCCGTTTGGAAGAACTCAAAAGCCTCGAAGGACGTCACTTTCAAGCTTAACAAAATCTAGAGTTGTACAAAGCCCGAATGATTCAAGCTCGCGATAAGTTAGTGCGACCTTGAACCTTCCAAGTAGGCGACTTGGTCTTGGTTCTTCGGAGGCCTATCTTAGCACACCGAAAACTCGGTGGAAAGTTTGAACCAACATGGGAAGGACCCTTCGTAGTAGAAACAGTCTACGAAGGAGGCTCGTATCAGCTAGTGGATTGTAAGGGAAATCACCCAATGCTTCCTGTAAATGGACGCTTCCTTAAGAAATACTATGCTTGATGTAGCTCGATCTTTGAATCAATAAAATATTTAATTTTTGACTGAATTCGACTTATTCTCATTCAATTCTTTTTGAATTCTATAACTACACTCTTTCTTTTCTTTAAGGTTAAGTGTGAGTCCCCGTGCTTCATTTACTTAGGATTAGATCTGCTAGTGGTAGAGCAAGCCCCTCGTGGCACCATCCTAGCGTATAAAATCAAATTTTGGGTTAGATTGCTTTTGCCAAATCCTTAGAGATTTGGGCAGACTATCTCTTTGGCTAGTTCCCCTAGTTAGATGCAAGTCCTTCCGCTTTCTAGCTAGGTTAGTCATTCAAAACCCAGTACAAATCTGATCCGTTAGGAGTAGGTGTGAGTCCCTGTGCTTCCTATCTCCTAGGATCTCGACTGCCTAAAAGTGGAATTAAGCCTATTGGTCCCCACATAGTTTAGTCACTCTTTCTTTTCTTTAAGGTTAGGTGTGAGTCCCCGTGCTTCCTTTCCTTATGATTAGATCTGCTAGTGGTGGAGCAAGCCCCTCGTGGCACCATCCTAGTGTATAAAATCAAATTTTGGGTTAAATAGCTTTTGCCAAATCCTTAGAGATTTGGGCAGACTATCTCCTTGGCTAGTTCCCCTAGTTAGATGTGAGTCCCTGTGCTTTCTAGCTAGGTTAGTCATTGAATACCTAGTACAAATCCGATCTGTTAGGAGTAGGTGTGAGTCCCTGTGCTTCTTATCTCCTAGGATCTTGACTGACTAAAAGTGGAATTAAGCCTGTTGGGCCTCACATAGTTCAGTAATTTCTTTTCTTTAAGGTTAAGTGTGAGTCCCAGAGCTTCCTTTCCTTAGGATTAGATCCACTAGTGATGGAGCAAGCCCCTCGTGGCACCATCCTAGTTTAAATACAAACCCGATCCTTTAGGAGTAAGTGTGAGTTCCCGTACCTCCTATCTCCTAGGATCTCGACTAACTAGTAGTGGATTTAAGCCTCTTGGGCCCCACTATAGTTCAGTCACCTTCTTTTCCTTAGGGTTGAGGTTTCCTCCTTCCCTTAGGATTAGATCCACTAGTGGTAGAGTACGCCCCTCGTGGAACTACCCTAGTATCAAACTCAAATTCGATCCTCGGTAGTTAGGATTTCTTCCTTTTTATACGATAACTCAATCTTCTAGGGTTAGGTCTTTCCTTCCCTTAGAATCAAATCCAAATTCAATCTTCTAAGATTAGTCTCCCTTTCCTTTAGAATCAAAACTTAAATCTGATCTTCTATAGTTAGGAATTCTTCCTTTCTATACGATCACCCAAACTTCTTTTTCATATAGGGATAGACTTTCCTTCCTTTAGGACTAAATCCACTAGTGGTAGAATACGCCCTCCGTGACACTACCCTAGTATCAATTTAAATCTTGATCCCCCATAGATGAACTTTTCATTCCCTTAGGATCAAAATTCCAGACTTGATCTTTAATCTCGGTCAACACCAATATGTGCAATAGAATTTCATTTTATTACACATATTGGGGGTCCATTTGTTGACCTCATTTTTGTATGAGGTCACTTGGACCAATCCTGACCCTAAATCAATCTAATCTTTAAATCAATTCAAACTCTAAGATCCTTCTAGAATCCTGACCTTAGGATCTATTTTAGGTCCTAGGATCCTTCTAGACTTCAGACCTTAGGATCAACTCTAGACATTAGGATCTACCCAGATCATAAATCAATCCAGATATCTAATCAATCAAATCCAAAACCCAATTCAAATCCAGAATTTCAAACAAAAATTCAAGGCCAAAGGTCCAAGTCCTGAAAGCCTTTTCCATTGAATTTTCAAACATTTCAAAAAACCAATCAAATGACCTCCAATTTAGAGTCTGACAGTTGCATACTGATGGGACATGTATCTGGAGGAAACCCTCCAAATTTGAGCCCATTCTGAGGTCTCTAACCCTAGAAACTAAATCAAAATCCAAAGGCTGTAAAACCTTCAAATATTTACAGCCTATGCCACTGGACATGTCACCTAGAAGATTCTGACCTTAGAGCCTTCACCAAAGCCTCTAGTCACTTCAAGACCATTAATCCTGACATGTTGAATAATGAACTATATTTTTCTGGACTCATCTCAGCCCCTAGTGGGCATGAGCCCAAAATGACCAAAATACCCCTATGGGGCTCAAATAGGGATTTCAAAGCAAATGAACTCCAAATTGAAAGCAACCACCCCAAGCAAGTTTCAAATGTTATTTCAAACCTGTGGACCCATTCCCAACCCCTAGGCCTGGTTGACCAAGTCAACAGGTTTGACCCAAGAGGCCCTTTAAGGCTCTAAACAGGTGTTTTGACCCAAATGACCCATTTAAACCCTGAAACCACCTCTACCAGACTTCAAATATTGTATCAAACCTTTCCAGACTAGACCCACACTTTGGTTCAATCTGATTGACCCAGTCAACCTAGGTTGACCAAAATCAACCCTTAAGCCTTTCCACTTTTAATTAAATTCCAAATGAATACAAATCTTTGTCAAACCCTCTCAAGGCTATTCTAATTAATTCCTTAGATGACCTTGGCTGCCACCTCACCTTTTGTTGACCAGTTGACTGGTCAACATGGTCAATAAACCTCTTTAAGAGGCTTAAAGGTCCATTTGGCTTGACTCAAGCTAGCCCACTTACCCCAAATTTATTTCAATAATTTATTTAACTCCAAAACCCTCCCATATGACACCTCAGCAGTCAACAGGGTCAGTTGACCAGTTAACATATGGTCAACAAATTCTTAAGTGGCTAAACCTCTTGGTTTAGACTAATCCAACCCATCTAATCCCTCTCCAACTGTTTGAAGATACTCTAGAAGCTTCTTAGAGCTATTCACAACCTTTAGATCAGGATCTAAAGGCTCACATTTAATTCCACATGGACAAAAGGCTAAAATAGACTTTCCACCTAGGATGTACCTTTATCTTTTGATACCTCTGCTCCCAACCACTCCTGGAATAGATGTCACTCATCTGGGAGCTCACTCAAACGATCCCAGCCCTTCATTCAATCTGGAGGGGATTGAATAGGGAAAAAGGCTCAAAATGAGTCTCATTCGCATCCTAGCTCTCTCTCTCTCTATCCAAGCTCTCTCAAACCCAGCCCCCAGTTCCTCTAAACTTCCCAGACGTCCCTCAACATCTCACCATCAAAATTCGGCATTTGGAGGCTGCCGGAGATGAGTTCTCAGCCAAACCGAAGGCTAGCCACATCCAAGTCTTCTCCAGCTCGATCCGTAGCTTCTCCGACCATGGTGTCTTATACAAAAAGGAGCGTGGACAATCTACAAGTGCAACAATTCTATAAACGGGTCAAACCGTCCAAAAACCTAGGTGAAAATCTTAAACCTAGCTTAGGACACTTGAGCTAAATAGATTTCGTTTTGATGCACTATAGGTTGTAAAAACTTTTCCCTATCA